>NC_061114.1:21491960-21508758 GCF_002878395.1 Capsicum annuum
GAAAAAAAAAGAGAAATAGAAGAGAGAAAATAAAGTGGAAATAAAAAATAAAAATAAAATAAAATAAAAAATAAAATAATAAAAAAAATAAGATGAAAAAAAAGGGGTAAAAGATATGACTATATTTGGGGGAGGTGAAATAGTGGAGTAAAAATAGGAAAATGTAAAGTAGTGAGAGTAAAACATGCAATTGCCTAGTTAATGAATAAAATAATATTACTCTTGCTATAAACTGTAATTTTATAAAAGTGTTGCTATTTATTGTAATTATAGTTTTAAGTATGCTATTTTCTGTAATTTTTCCTATTTTAATTTATAAGTAGTATATATTGTATATATATGTGTGTGAGTACGCGCGTGTGTGATATTTTCTAAAGTAGTATATATTCAATGTATATATGTGTATATATTCTTTAAAGTAGTATAATATGTAATGTATATATGTTGTATGTATATTTTTTAAAGCAGTATTTTAATTTCTAAGTAGTATACATACATATATATATATGTATATATATATATATGTATATGTATATATATATATACATATATATATGTATATATTTTCTAAAGTAGTATATCTTGAATGCATATATGTGTATATATTTTTTAAAGTACTATAATATGTAATGTATATATATTGTATGTATATTGTTTAAAGTAGTATTTTAAGTAGTATTTATTGTACGTATATATGTTGTATGTAATATGTAATGTATATATGTTGTATGTATATTGTTTAAAATAGTGTTTTAAGTAGTATTTATTGTACGTATATATGTTTTATGTATATTGTTTCAAGTAGTATACATTGAATTTATATTGTTTCAAGTAGTATACATTGAATTTATATTGTTTCAAGTACTATATAACTATATACTGTATGTATATTTGCGTGTATATTTTTGAAGTAGTATAATATTTAATATATATATATTATATGTATATTGTTTAAAATAGTATTTTAATTTTTAAGTAGTGTTATATTGTATATATATATGTGTATATATTTCTAAAGTAGTATAATATGTAATGTATATATGTTGTATATATATATATATATATATATATATATATATACATACATATATATTATTTCAGGTAGTATTTTAAGTAGTATTTATTGTATGCATGTATGTTGTATTTATATTGTTTCACGTAGTATTTTAAGTAATATATATTGAATGTATATTGTTTCAAGTAGTATATAACTATAGATTGAATATGTGTGTATATAGAGTATACATTAATGTATATATAATTGAAAAAATCATGAAAATTTGAATTTAGCCTTTTTTTTTACTTCAAGGACCGATAACCAGCCACAATCAAATTGGGTCGGGTTGACCCAGTCCAAGATCAGTTAAATCGATTACTTTCATAAATGGGCTGGTGATGGGCCGTTTGGAATTTTTTTACTGTTGGATCCGGTATGGACCGACCCATTAAGCAGGGTGACTGGACCGGACCGGATCGAACCTGAGCGCGATAAAAAACTGGACTGATGTCGAGTTGGACCAGACCGGTCCGATTGACAATTTTAACAAGGACTCAAGCTATCAAAACAGGTTGGTTAAGGCTAGTGACGACGATAGTCTAGCAAGTAGCCTAATCCTAACAGCCCGGAGACTACAATATCCTAGCCTAGCTCAGCATTTAAAGGGCCTCTAGAATACCATAACCAAAATTTACTTTAATTTTTTGTTAGTGGAATAAGAATATTTTTTATATTTAGTTAAATAATTTTAATGTATTTTTTTGTATGTAAAAGTTCAATACTATTTAATATTGAATATCATTATGGATGTATGAATTATGAAATGACAATTGATATTGTAGTTAAAAACATGGCCATTGGCTCCATGCTCAATAGCTAGATAATAATATGATGGCTTTGCAATATGGAAAAGGATACCACATGGACTATCATAAAACAAGTGGTTCAAGATTGAATATTTGGACATAAAATATTAGGTAGTCCATATAATTTCGAGAAATAGCTATTTCTATTTTGAGCTATTTTTATACACTTTTCCTTTTTCTATCTTCGTTCTCTACTTCTCCTTTCTTTTTCTTTTTGCTATTATTTTTTTCTCATTTTTCACTACTCTTTCTTAAAAAAAAAATTGTTCTAATTGCTCCTTTCCATTGCTTCTCCAGTAAGCCCTTTAATTCTTTGCAATGCGATGATTCTTAACTTCGTGGAAGATGAAGAAGCATTCGACAAATTCATCAAGGAACGCTTCACCAACCTCGGGTAAAAACCATGATGGCATACTTTCTTATTCGAAAATGCAAAACAAGTTGCAGGTAAGAGTGGAATACATAGATCGAAGGGTGATCAGTTGAATATCTTTTGTCAAAAGATTACTTTTTTTATAGGTATACATTAGTATGTTTTTGTTTGTCTAAACATGTCATTCGGACCGGGTCGGCCCATTTTGGCCGGATTAACCCAGCCCATTTAGTGGGATCGACCCAGTTTGAACTGGACTGATGGGCCACCGGTCTCTGGTTGGGTCGTCTGGGATGGCCAGCCCAGTGGATCGGCCCGGTTAAGAAACCGGACCAGGCCCATCGATGACCTGACCCAGTTTAATTTTTTTGTATTAGGATTTGGAATTTTGGATTTGGACCGTTGGTAGGCCAAATGGACCGTTGTGGCCCAACGGTAATATAGCCGTTGTGGACCAACGACCATTTTGGCCTTTTTTCCTTAAAAAAAAACATCTTTTAATTCAATTTTTTTTCTATAAATACCCCAAATTCAAAATCATTTTTCACTCATTCTCAATCTCTCATTCTCTCTCAAACATTCAAATTATCTCCTAAAGTGCTCAATTTTATTTTTTAATTTTGCAATTACAAAGATCAACTGGAAATTTTTTAAAGTCGCAACTTTCGGATACTTTCAAAATTTGATATTGTCGTTTGTAATACCCCGTATTAGACTTAGCTTGGTTAAGCTCCTAGTGCATTCATAAGAGGCTTAAATCCTTAAAATTTAGCTAAGTGTTGAGGACTTAGTCATTTTAAGACCTCCTAACTTTAAGGATTTTTAAGTTGACCTTTCGGACTCCGACACGATAGTTTTTGAGTTAATTCATGTTCAGGGGTGTAAGTAGCATGTCTCAGAGAAGTTTTGAATTTTTTCAGACAAGGATTGGGTCACTTTTGGATTTTGATTCCAGAACCTCACCGCGATAGTGGTGCGTCGCTGTGGGTATAACGATGGGCACATCATTGTATACTGGTGAAGGTGTTTTCATCCAATTCTTGATTTATAATTTGAATTCATGTGTCATAAACTTTATCAAGAGTGTGAAGTTCTTATGAGGTGAAAAATGTTCATAAGAATCACTTAGAACAAAGTTGAGCTAAGAGCCTTTGATTTGTCCATAGTTTTGTATTCGATTCTACAAGGATCTGCTTTGAATGAGTATAAATTTTGATATATGTTGAATTTTTTAGCTCAAGACCCACCAAATTGTAGATAATTGAATTAACTTTCCAACGATACCAATTTCGCCTTAATTCGATACCCGAGCAAAAAGTTATGATCATTTTTGTCAGAACCAGTAAGCCACTGCGATTATACTGCATCGTGATGAACCTTTAATCCGTATTCTAGTTATGAATTTTGGATTTAAATGATGGAAGAGAAATCGAGTCTTTTTTCACCTCAACCCAATTCGTAAAACACGACCTAAGACTTCAGTTAGGGAATTATATGCCCATATTCTCCAAATTTCCTCTCAAGAACAAACCCCAATCATCCCGAAGTTTATCCATTCCATCATCTTCTCTTAAAAAAACCAAGAATTTAAGTTCCCTAATCCTAGAATTTCAAGAAAGCTTTCAAGATCATCTCCAAGGCTTTCAAGGTTAAGAATTCTCCACCAAGTCAAGTCTATTAAGGTATGTGGGGCTACATATATGAGGAAACCTTAGTTGAAGTTGACTTGAGTAATACCTTTCTCTACTCTCCCTTTGTTTTTGATGATGCTTATGCTAATGTGGAGATTATATTTTTTAGTTTAGGTAAAACCTATGAGGAAAAAGAATGTTGTCTAGACTCGTGTCTAACTCTATCCATTTGACCCCGGTGCCAAATTTGGATATAGTGATTTTGGTACACCCAACTTGTTGTTTGGTCTCTATGATAAACAAAATTTGAGTAAGGATGTTGTTATCTTTCTCTATGATGGAAATTCTTTCTTGGGGATTTATGATCCACTTGATAGTCCGACATTGTGTAAAGGAAAGACCCCCAACAAAGATGAGATATTTTTAAAGAAGGGGAGTAGTGAAAATCTCCAAGAGAGTTCACCATTATGTGTTTCTACTCTTGACCAAGGTTCCACTACTTGTAGGTCAAGAAGAGAATCTTCTCTTGAAACTACTTTTGATGAATTCCATTCATATGATACCCTTTTTCAACACTTGAGTGGAATTGATCACCTCCTTCTCAAAGGTGGTATTATCCTTGAGAACATGAGGGAAAATGTGTCATTGTTTCCTTTGGGTATTGCTTATACACTTGCATCCTTGCTTGATACACTTGTGCTTAAATTAGGTAACTTCCAACTCGTGGATGCCAAGTTGATTATTTGCTTGAAAGGAACAAGTCCTATGGGCTTAAGTGTCTTGACTTCATCCATGTGTGCATCATGTGCTAAGTCTTTTGATCCAAATTGCATTCTTATAGATAATAGCACCTTGGATGATGTTTTTACACTTGATTCCTTTCTATACTACCTTTTTGCCTATGATGATATCCATGCTTGTCTTGGATGTATTTTATGTAGGGGTAGGAAAATTATTGGTTTGTCTACTTATTTGAGTGACAATTCTATATGGATCTTGTGGACTTTAGAACCAATTGAGGAACCACCCTTAGTGTGGTCTCTTGAAGAGATAATGAAGCAATTGTCTTATGGATCATAAGGTGAAGGTAGTTCTACCATTTGGATTATTTGATGCCATTGGGACTGTTGTAGTTTCCTTATCTCTTGATGATTTCCCTAACCAAATCTTTTGTGCATTTTTCGATAAGTTTCTAATGTTTAACATGAAGGATCCTTGGTTATATCTTAAGTATGTGCAACCTTGGCATGATGCTACGATTATTTATGCTAACCCTAACTTTCATGACATGAGGATGTTGTATTTGTCTGTCTTTCCTTTGGTTTTGCAAGGTTTGTATTTGAGGTCGAATCCTTTTCAAGAAGGAAAGGATGATATAAGTCAAATGGGTGTCAACATTTTTTATCACACAACTCGATGCCAACATAAGGATGTCCAAGACTTGACCGCCCTAAGGATCCAAGAATGTTCTTGGAGGCCCTTCTTCGAGCTCCTAATCAAGAAATGTCGTGTTTGGAAGATAGCTTGGAGTCGAGAAATGCCATGGCACAAGGAATAAAGAGAGCCCTTGTGGGTTCTTGCTGAAATATTCATTTTTGGCTATTTTTTTAATAGGCTAGTTATGCAAAGGCAACTACTATAAATAGGTGACTTAGACATTTCATTAGTTAGTTTTTGTTAATTAATTATCATGATGTATTCATGAAAACTCTATTGGGAGTGATGAGTTCTTAGAAAAGCTGATGTTGAATCTTGACTAAAAACATTGGTTGTAAGGGAGATCTAATTCCCTTTGCGATCACGTAAGAGTTAGGTGCTAATTGGTAATACATTAAGGGAGGTTTTAGGGTTTTAAACACCCTTTGATTTCCCTTTCATTATCAATTTTGTGTCTATCTTCCCATATTGGTTATCCTATCCTTCTATCTTACTTTTCCGCATCTAAATTTGAGTCTTCGTGGCTTGGATTGTATCACTATGTTTACAGGTATTCCTAAAAGTACTTGCCGGACCGATATGTTTAGACTCCATACACAATATGTTTATTATTTATCTGCATTATTAAAAACAATTTCATGTAGAATTGCTCTAACTTCTAATCTTGGTCGTGCTGTTAATAAAAATGATTATTTAACAATTACTTATCACTGATAGATAGTAATTTTGTTATGCAAAAATATGGTCTAGCATTTTTGTGTGATGAAGATCGTAGAAACACTGGAAAGTTTATTTCTGAATCTATTTCTAAAGTTGCAAAATATTATGGTATTGAAAGAAAAGTTTTATGTGTTGCTTTTGATAATGGATAAAACAATAAAACTGCTATTGACTTGTTAAAAGTTGAACTTTCTCCGCCGTTACTTGAAATATTTCATGTTAAGTGTGCTTGTCATACATATAATTTAATTGTAAGAGATTGTCTTGAATTTTTTGAGCTTTATATTGAAAAAGTCCGGCTTGCTGTTGGCTTTATTCAAGGAAATAATCGAAAATGTAGAGTGAAAGAATTTAAAGCTAAATATGAACAAAATAGACTTAGACTAATATTTATGCCTGAAGAATATGATATTAGATGAAATGCTACTTATTATTATTTAAAAACTTGTCTTACTTATAAAATTTCTAGTACAATGACTTTTAATCAATATTGTGGTTCTTTTCCTGAGTGTATGCTACATGATTCTGATTGGGCTGTAAGTTCTCATCTTGTTAAATTTTTTGAAATTTCTTATATAGCTACGATTGAATTTTCTGGTGCTTATTATCCTATTGTTTGTAACATTTTAGCTTATTTTGCCGACATTTCTTGTTTTCTTAAAGAATATAAGAATAAAAAAGGTTACAAAGAAGCTATTACTGCTATGATTGCTAAATTTAAAAAATATTTTTATCCGCTTCCCCCAATTTTCTTGATTGGTGCTATAATAAATCTATATATGAAATATAATACTATGTCCGAATTTAGTTGTATTATTTATAATGCTTTAGAGATAAAAATTGAATAAGAACCTTCTTTGTTTATGACTGTGACTGATGCGAACAGTTATATGGAAGCATTATATAACCATTATGTCATTTACTTGATAAAACCGTACCAAAAAATATCACTCCAACTGTCGCCCCTTTAGCTCTCGAGAAGCCATCATCTTCTAAAAGGAAAACACATATTAGTTATTCTGATTATTTTTTTGATTTAAATGTTTGGGATATGGTGCTGCCTACATCACACAGAACACATTCTCGGGAAGAAGTTAAGTATTATCTTCGACAGTCGATAGAGGATCGTAGAGTAAGGATCAATACGTTAGATTGATGGAAGAATAATGAAAGACAATATCTTGTGCTTTCAAGATTAGCTAGAGATATATTGAATGTTTCTATATCAATCATTGCATCGGAGAGTACTTTTAGTCAGGGACAACAACAATTTGGAGACAACCAATACTCATTGAAAAGAAATACTATGAATGTTCTAGTTTTCCTTAGAGACTGGATTAGAGCAAAACAAAGAAATCAAGGAATGGAGGTGGAGCAGGCAGACGAACAAAATCTTGAATAAATTATGAGTTCAATGAAGAACTCCGCACGATCAAGTCCAATGCATGGTATTGCCCCCACTGATTTTGACTTTCCTACGACAGTTCCCGTTAATATTAACAAGCATGAGTTGAAAAAAATGATGCAAAATTTGTATATTCTTCAATCATGTAACTTATAAGTTTTGGATCATTTTGCAAATAAAATACAACATTCATTCACTCCTTACTTATTTTTTACCGTATAAATTGAATGTCTAATTTGAATTAAATACTTTTAATATATTACTATCAAAATTTACACTAAGTAATAAACATAAAAAATGTGTATATATATAATGAAAAAAATAAAAATAATGTTAGCAAATATTACTTAGACAACTAGTATTGACATATAAAAATACTATAAGTTTATCTTTTAAGTGGTGTATGTAAATTTTTGAATATACGTTCAGAACTTCAAGTATTATTGTATTAAGTAGTATACATTGTAATCTTGTGTGTATATTTTCTAAAGTACTATAACATGTAATGTATATATGTTTCAACTTGCAAGTGCTATTTTAAGTAGTATATGTTCTACATATATGTGTATATATTTTCTATAGACTAAAGTAGTATATATGAATGTATACATGTGTATATGTTTTCTAAATTAGTATATATGTAATGTATATATGTTGTATGTGTATTTTTTCAAGTAGTATTTTAAGTAGTATATATATTATATTGTATGTATATATGTGTACATAATTTCTATAGATTAAAGTAGTATATATTTAATGAATACATGTGTATATGTTTTCTAAAGTAGACTAGTAGTATATATGTAATGTATATATATTGTATGTATATTGTATCAAGTAGTATTTTAAGTAGTATATATATTATATTGTATGTATATATGTGTATATTTTTTCTATAGACTGAAGTAGTATATATTTAATGTATACATGTGTATATGTTTTCTAAAGTAGTATATATGTAATGTATATATGTTGTATGTATATTGTTTCATGTAGTTTGTTAAGTAGTATATAAATTATATTGCATGTATATATGTGTATATATTTTTTATATAGACTAAAGTCTAAACTCTAAAGTAGTATATATTTATTATATTCATATGTATATGTTTTCTAAAGTAGTATAATATGTAATGTATATGTGTTATATGTTTGTTATTTAACGTATTTAAAATATATATAGGTGTGTATATATAGTATATTATAACACGTTGGATTTTTGACCCTTAGAAAATTTTCTGGATTTATAGTTTCTGGACAAGATACGACTAGGGAAAACGAGTCGTACACAGGGGTACGAGTGGTATGGGTTGGTCGTACGCTAACCAGTGATGGATGGTGGGTTGAATTTAATTCCTGGAATAGATACGAATTGAGTGGTATGAGTCGTATTGGTGGATATGGGTTGTTGGGTTTGGTTCTTTCCTTCAATTAATCTTAGACTTGGAAACTTAAGTTGGATATATTTACGAGTGGCTCACCATGAGCCGTAAGCTAGGGTACGAGTCGTACCATGGACTTGTATGGTGGATAGTGTTCAATCTTCTTCTAATTCTATTTTGTCAGCGGTACGGGTCATATACTTTGGGTATGATTTGGTTTGGGTAATTCATACCTTCTACAGTGTTGGGTCCAAGAAGGAGGCCTAGGGTATGGGTAGTGGGTACTACTCATATTGGAGGGTGTGACTGGTGTGGTTAGTCGTACCCCTTGGCAAGAATTTTATGCAGTTTAAGTGAGGGCTATCTGGACATTTTCCCATTTGTTTGCCCTATTATTCTATCTATTAACACTCAGAAAACACTCTCTAATACTCTCTAAAGTTTTTGGGCAAAGGAAGCTAGGGTTTTATTTAAAGGATTAATTTGGGGCTTATTTTAGTGATCTCTCTCCATTATCTTCTCAATCAAGACATGTACTCTTCCCTCATTGTTAGTTACAACTAAAGGCATGGTTTTATACAATGTTTTCATGGCATGATTTATTATATGGTTTTGGGATTTTCAAATATGTGTTAAAATTTTTGTTATAAATGCTTGGTTATGGTTTTCCTATGTTTTAATTATGATTTCATATGCTTTAATGGTGGTTTTGGATAATTGGTTGCTTGATAATGGTCATATGGTAATTGGTTTTGGTTTTGGAAATACTATGCCCCTAACATGTTTGATAAACTGCCTATAATAATGCTTATACTATACTATTGGATTTTTACTGGAACTATTGCATGGGATGGTTTGGTAATTGAATTCTATATGGTTTAAATGGTTTGGTGGTCATGGTTATGGTAAATTAAACATCTTTGTGGGGTACAGTGGAATCCCCCAAGTAAACATGTTAGTAAACATCCTTGTGGGGTACAATGGAGTCCCTCAAGTAAACATAATAATGGAACTCTTGTGGGGTACATGGGACTCCCCCAAGTTAACTTGGTAAATGGGTACACGAGAATCCTTTTACCTTAAAAGAATTGGCTAAGGACAATACTTGCAAGTTATAGTTGGTATGGCGATACGACAATTAATAGCCTTGGTTAATAATAAATGAAATAATGGATTGGTTGATTGGAAATGGTTTTAATTGGGAAATAACGGTAGAGTGTGATAGCTAGCCTTGAAGGTAGGAGTTCAATGGACATACACTAGAAACTCATGTTTGTCGACATGACGTGTACCATATATGATACTATGAGGTACACGAGAATTCCCTACTCTTATGGTATCTTCGATTTGTGTATCTACACGCATCAAAGTATAGTCAGGGGGTTACACTGGACCCATATAGTCCATGGGTGGTTAAGGACGGTTAAGCTACACATACCCAGGTTAATGGTTTCAAATGCATTCTAAATTCGGTTCCCTTACCTGGCATAGTGTTATATATATGCATGGTTTGTATACATGTGGTTGGTTTACTAGATGGAATTATTTTATCCTTATCCCGAGTTCATGTTAGCGTTTACCCGCTAATCCATCTTTGGGTGGCTATATCTTCACGTAATGCAGGAACCGATTGTTCCACTCATCCTGCATAGTGATCGGACTTCGAGATCAACTTTTGGATTGAAGTAGTGAGTTTCCATATTTTTAGAAGGCACCATTTCATGTTATGGACATTTTCATATACTTTGGTTATTTTATGGATATTGGTTTTGACTATGATTGGGGATATGTCCCAACCGGATATTGGTTTTTTTTTGGTTAGAGGTTTTTGTGGAACTACTATGAGTTGGTATGGGTGGGATTGGTATTGATGTTAGCTTAGTATTGGCATTGGTATTGGGGCTGATACTGTTGGACTAAATTTCTCACTGTTCCATCCTCTTTTATTTTAGGGTTATATATACTTATTATAGAACTCATATTGTTACGATTTTGGATTATGGTTTGGTTTTGTATTGGTTATCGGTTGGGTATCAGACGGTTAGACTCATTTGGGTGGTAACAGATATAAACCTATTCCAGAGTCTTGGATTATGCAATAACTCTATCTTGTTATATATATGGAATTCATCTGACTCAGGATATACATTGGTCGATTGGGTTGGGTAACGAGGGTGGTCTCCAGTCTTGGTTGGACTTGGTATGCCCATTATGAAAAATCCCTGGTTTGGGTCATGTCAAGTTGGTATCAATGCTTTAGGTTCATGGTCTATTGGGAGTCCACAAAGCCGTGTGTAGTAGAGTCTCTTTTAGGGGTGTGTAGCGCGTCGTACTCATAAGGGAGAGGCTACAAGGCATTTTGGAATGTTTTACTTTCTTGGTATTCTATTTTCAAGCTTGGAGTCTAAGTCCTGGAATCTTCTCTAATCCCTGTCTGTTCGCTTTTCAGATCATGCCTCGATGATTTGTAACACAAGGAGACTTTTTTTATCCCATATGGGGATAATGTGGAAGGGACACAAGGGATCCATACTTGGTCTAGGGTTCTAGTCCCTGATATTTCTGAAGTTCCATCGATTTCTACTAGTCCTCTTTAAGGCAAGGTGACAAATAAGGAATTTCGTCAATCGATTCATACTATTTCTCAGTTGGTTACTGCTCAGGCTGAGCGAGATGCGTCTGGTGTTTTATCTACCGAGGCCACAAGGGTTGGACAGTTTATAAAGGTGAATCCTCCTACTTTTACTGAAGTAAAGGTGGAGGAGGATCCTCAGGGTATTTTGGATGAAATGGAGAGAATTTTTAAGGTGATACAGGCCATGAATGTGGAAGGGGTGAATTTTGCAGCTTACCAACTTAAGGATATTGTGTACCAATAGTACGGGGAGTGGGATAGAGATAGAGATGATGTTAAGGAGTTGTCCTTATGGGAGACTTTCTCAAATACTTTTCTGGATTGCTTTTTTCCTCAGGAGATGAGGGAAGCAAAGATCAAGGAGTTTGTAAATCTTAAAAAGGGAAAAATGACTGTCAAGGAATATGCCTTGAAGTTTTATCAGCTGTCAAGATATGCTCCAGACTTAGTATCAGATATGAAGGTGAGGATAAGAAAGTTTACTTTGGGGCTGTCTCAGGATTTAATCCTTGAAAGAAAAATTGCTTTGCTGATTAAGAATATGGATATTTTAAGGTTAGTGGTTCATAGGCAATAGGTGGAGGATGAAAAGAGAAAACAAGAGAAGTTTAGAGAAAGGTAGGGCAAGAAGTTCAGATATACTAAATAAGGTAGTTGGGATGGTGGTAAGTGGCCAAAGAAGAAGTGTGGGAGTTCTTGATCCTTCTCTTCTTCTAGTGCTCCTTATCTAAAGTAGTCAAGTGATAGGCGTCAATAGGGTGACAATAATTTTTGAGCACAGTGTTCCCAATCTCAAGCGAGTGAGGCTCATTCAACTTCTTTATACCTTTCTTGCCTGTTCTGTGGTCATCTTCATTAGGATTTTTGTGATAAAGGGAGGGACAAATATTTTAAATATGTCCATCCAGGCATATGCTAAGGAATTGTCCTGTTGGTAAAGGTGCTTCGGGAGTGGTCAAAGCTTTGGCTGCTTCATCTTCTGCTCTTGCACCTAGTGGTGCTGTTTTTGCATCTACTCCTATTTTTGGTACCGACACAGGTTGGAATAGGTTATATGCTCTTGCATCTCGGCAAGAATTAGAGGCATCACCTGATGCCGTGACTGGTATATTACAACTCTTTTCTTGTAACATGTATTTTCTGTTTGATTTGGGGTCCACACTTTCTTATGTGACCCTATTTGTGGCTGTGTGTTTTGATTTTGATCCTAAGGTTATTTCAGATTCATTTTATGTTTCTATCTTGGTAGGTGACTCGATTATTGCTGAAAGAGTCTATAGGGTGTGTGTGGTATCTATTGGTAGTGGGCAGACTTTGGGGGATTTATTTGAACTTGATATGGTAGATTTTGATGTTATTCTGGGTATCGATTGGTTACACTTTTGTTACGCATCCTTATATTGTTGGACCTATAAAGTTTTTTTTAGGTTCCTCATTTAACCAATTATAGAGTGGGAAGGTGGTTCCCTAACTCCTAGGAAAAGGTTTATTTCTTATCTTAGAGCTCGAAGATTAATCTCTAAAGGGTGTCTTTATCATTTAGTTTGGGTTAAAGATTTTAACTCGGAAGGTCCTTCTTTTTATTTGGTTCTGGTGGTAAGTGAGTTTCCCGAGGTCTTTTTAAATGATCTTCCTGGTGTTCTTTCGTATAGGGACATTGAGTTTTGGTATTGATTTGGTTCCGAACACTCTACCAATATCTATTCCTCCTTATAAAATGGATCTATCTGAGTTGAGGGAACTCAAGGAGAAACTTAAGGATCTTCTGGATAAGGGGTTTATTTGTCCTAGTGTATCCTCGTGGGGTTCACCAGTGTATGAGAGGAATTATACTACTCAAGTTTTGGAGATTTTAGTGGTGGTTTTTTCTTTGAAAATCAGGCGGCATTACTTGTATGGAGTGCATGTGGATATTTTTTCTGATCATTAAAGTCTATAGTATGTGTTCACTCGAAATGAGCTAAATCTCTTGCAAAAGAGATGGTTGGAGCTTCTCAAGGACTATGATATGAGTCTTCACTACCACCCAGGTAAAGCTAACGTGGTTTCTGATGCTCTTAGAAGGTTGTCCATCGGGAGTTTTGCTCATATGGAGAAAGGATAGTGGGAATTGGTGAAGGACATTCACCGCTTGGCCAATCTTGAAGTTCATCTCTTGGACTTTAAGAATGGTGGTATGATGGGTTAGGAAGTGGTTAGGTCATTTCTTGGTACAGAGATCAAGGAGAAGTAAGTGCTAGATTCTTTCTTGATAAAAATCAAGAGTGATGTTGGTATACAAAAGGTGATGGTATTTGAGATTGGTGGTGATGGTACTTTATGGTACCAAGAGAGGTTGTGTGTTCCTGATGTTGATGGTTTGCGACAAAAGGATTTGGCTGAGGTGCATGAATCACGCTATGCTGTTAATCTCGGCCTAATAAAAATGTATCATGATCTCAAGAAGATGTATTGGTGGAATGGTATGAAAAAAGATATGGCTAATTTTGTAGCCAAGTGCATAGTGTGCCAACAAGTCAAAGTTGAGCACATAAGTCCTGGTGGGTTGTATCAAGAAATTGATTTGCCCAAATGGAAATAAGAGGTAATCAATATAGATTTTGTTATCAGTCTTCCTAGTCTTGGAACCAATTTGATTTGATTTGGGTCATCGTGGATAGGAAGACGAAGTCTGCTCACTTCTTACTAGTGAGGACTACTTTTTTGGTGGAGGATTATGTGAATTTGTATCTTAAGGAGATTGTAAAGCTGGATGGGGTACCTTTTTCAATTATCTCTGATCATGGTATGGAATTTTTATCTCATTTTTGACAGTCTTTTTAGATGGAATTGGGGACTAAGGTTATTCTGAGTACTTCTTTTCATTCTCAAACGGATGGGCAAGCAGAGAGGACTATTCAGACGTTGAAGGATATGCTTTGAGCATGCGTGATTGATTATGGTTGAAATTGGGTTGTTGGTAGAGTTTTCTTACAACAATAGTTACCATTCTAGCATTGGTATGGCCCTTTTTGAGGCATTCTATGATAAGAGGTGTAGATCTCCTATTGGTTGATTTAAACTTGGTGAGGCAGATATGTTCGGTTCGGATTTGGTTTATCAGGCTATAAAAAAAGTGAAGGTGATTTGGGATAGACACTGTACATATTTATTACAAAGAGCGAAGGGTACTCGGGAATCCCCTACTCTTATGGTATCTCTGGTTTGTGCAGATACATGCATCGGGGCGCGTTCAGGCAGTTACACTGGACTCATATAGCCTATGGGTGGTTAAGGAAAATTAAGATACATATACCCAGGTTAATGGTTCAAATGCATGCTAAACCCGATTTCCTTATCCGTCATGGTTATATATATATATATATATATATTTATATGTATGTATATATGTATGGTTTGTATGCATATGATTAGTTTACTTAGTTTTACTGGATGACATTATTTTATTCTTATCCTGAGTTCATGCTAGTGTTCACCCGCTAACTCGTCTTTGGGCAACTGTATCCCCACTTGATACAGGAACCGACTGTTCTATCATCCTGCATAGTGATCGAACTTCGAGATTAGCTTTTGGATTGAAGTGGTGAGCTTTCATCTTTTCGGAAAGCTCCATTTCATGTTATGGACATTTTCATATACTTTGGTTATTTTATAGATATTGGTTTTGACTATGGTTTGGGGCATGTCCCAACCGGATATTGGTTTTCTTTTGGTTAGAGGCTTTTGTGGAACTACTATGGGTTGGTATGGGTGGGGTCGCTATTGGTGTCAGCCTTGGTATTGGCATTTGTATTGGGGCTGATACCGTTGGACTAAATTTCTCGCTGTTCCATTCTCTTTTATTTTTGGATTATATATACTTATTATGAAGCTCATATTGTTATGGTTTTGGAAAATGTTATGGTTTGGTATTGGTTATTGGTTGGGTATTAGACGTTTGGAATTATTTGGGTGGTCACGGATATGGACCTATCCCAGAGTCTTGTATTATGCAATAACGCCATCTTGTTATATGTTTGAAATTCATCCGACTCAGGATATGCATTGGTCGGTTGGGTTGGGTAACGGGAGTGGTCTCTAGTCCTGGTTGAACTTGGGATGCCCATTACGACAAAGCCCTGGTTCGGGTCGTGTCATATATATTGGGAAAACATGTAAATTTGAATTTAATTTTTTTCTTACATTCCAGACAGGTAATCGACCCATTTATCAAAGTGGGCTGGGCTGAGCCAGTTCAAACCTGTTCAAATCGGTTCTAGTCTAAGTGGGCCGGTCATGGGCTGTTTGGGGAGTTATTACTGTTGGGCCAAACCGGCCCAACCCATTAAAAATTGGGCCCAGATCAGACCGGCCCACAGATCGATTACACTTACTGGGCTGGTTTTGGTTTGAATAGGACCAACCTAGTTGATAGGTACAGTTTGTCCATATAATTTATTATTATCTAAAACTTTGTCTTAAAAAGAAATTTAAAATAGCGTTTGGTTATACATTGGACCAGTGTTTTGAATTTTTTTGAAGTTTTTTTCAAATTTAGGAATGTGGGTTTGACTAGTGTTTCAGGTATATCTTTTTTTCCATTCATAATATTTCAACTTTTTCCATGTTACATGAATTTCCAAAACTCAATTTTCAAATACCCTTTTTGAACTTTGCTTTTTCAAATATCACATTCTTTATATATCCAAACACCTATGAAATTTTGAATATTCTTAACAAAATTCTTGATTTTACAGCTGATTGCAGGAGTTGAGAGTTTTCGATGCACATTTTGGTATCGATGTGAAAATGGATCCTACCGAGGTTTCTCGAGTTTATTGCTCAATCTTCTTTTAATTCGACCACAACTCTAATGGGACATTGGATTTTGAGGAATTTAAACAAGAGATTATGGAGATGATGGTGGCTATGACTAATGGTTTAGGTTCTTTCTAGTTCGAATGGTACATGAAGAAAATAGTTTCTTGAAGAAAGCCGCTGATAGAGATAATATTTTCAACTTTGCAAGTTATTCCAAAAAGAGATTTAAAAAAGGGGGAAAATAATTTTTTTAATTATTATAAAGAAGAAAATTCAATTTTTATATATGGAAAAAATATTTTATACCCATAAAAAGGGATGACAATTTTTATAAGGATATCAATCATCCCCCTTTTCTTTCTAAAATAGTTTTACTCCTTCATTAACATCTATACCACTTTCTCCTTCAATTACTCATTATCAAACATCGATTGTTTAATCTTTTTAAATATCAATCAACATAGGCGTTCTTTCTTCTTCTTCTTCTTCTTCTTCTTGTTCTCCTTCTTCCTCTTCCTCTTCCTCTTCCTCTTCCTCTTCCTCTTCCTCTTC
>NC_061114.1:21508858-21633917 GCF_002878395.1 Capsicum annuum
CTTCTTCTTCTTCTTCTTCTTCTTCTTCTTCTTCTTCTTCTTCTTCTAATTTGACTTCGAGTGTGTATTTTCTCGTCTTCATCCACAGATAAAACAAACTCTAAGTAAAACTCAAGAATATTCAAATTATTTACTTTTAATTGTCCATTTTTTTTATTAACGTATAGATTTATATATTTTGATTCATGTTCTTCTTCTTCTAATTTGACTTCGAGTGTATATTTTCTCGTCTTCATCCATAGATAAAACAAACTCTAAGTAAAACTCAATAATATTCAAATTATTTACTTTTAATTGTCCATTTTTTTTATTAACGTATAGATTTATATATTTTGATTCATGGAGGTAAATGAAATACAATATATGATTTCTGTTTGGTATAGATGAATAATTTTTTTATTTTAAAATCATAAAATAGGTTTGGTGTGTTGAAAAGGTGTAATGTATGAAACTAATATGTAAGATACTATATACAAATAATATATCCTAAATAATAATCTTTTTGGTATGAAAAAGGTGTAAAGTTTGCTTAGTGTCGTTCAATTTAACAAATTATATTCAAATCACTTTACAAATATATCTCATTCTCTAAATAATATTTCTTACTGAGATCTCGTTGTATGTAATTTAAATTAAAACTAGTAATAAGATAACTTATCATGGTAATTTTAACTTATATTTATAGATATTACATACAATAACTATTTACTACATTTTATATTTATGAAATTTATTTACAATATAACATCTTTACATTGTTTTAACTAATCAAACATTAAATCTATTACTATAACAATGTCATATACCAAATAATTTTAATTTTTGCGGTTTCAATCTATGAAATTGATTTGTGAAATGGTAAATGTAGGTGATTTATTCTTATTAATGTTTTTAGTGTTTGAAAATGATACAAAATCTGATATCCATGATTTAGTTTAAGCAATTCTATCAATGCATATGATTCACACAAAATCCGGTTCCTCTTAACATGAGTCATATAACCATGAAATAAATACATATGTAGTACATATAATGAAATTCAGCAAAAAAAAAACTTGATAAAGAAAACAAAATTCAACCCTCAAAAGAAATGATTCATACAACAGTGAAATCAACTGATAATAAGAACATATAATGAAATTCAAGAAAAAATTGATAAAATGGAAGAAAATCAAACCCCCAAAGATATAATCGTTTGATAGATAACACAGTTGATATTGAAATAGTACCAAAATAAAGAAAATTATTTATGAATATGAATACAAAAAATGTTTTGTTAAGAAGAAACGTGTGAATTGACAACTAAATATTTTCCCAATAAAATTGTTTTGGAAAAACATGTGGTTTTTCTAAAAAAGTAAAAATATAATAAGTGTAGATATAATGTTTATCATATTTTACTCATTCCATAATTATCAAAACATCTATTTATGAGATATGAATACAAATACCTAAAAAAAGGAGTTAACTATTCTTTAAAAAATTATTTACCAATTTTTAAAAATAAAATAAATAAATTATTTTTTAAAAAAGTTTCTACAACTTGCAATTAAAAAGTTATTAAAGCAATTATCTAAAGTGTTGCTATAACTTACAATTTTTACTCTAATAAATGTATAGGGGATAATTTTCACTTTTTATTACTCAAACTAGCCCAACTCTACATTATATATACCATTATAGCCAACTTTTTTATCTTAACACACACACACAAAAAAAAAAAAAAAAAACAGCCACTGCTATCTTATGTAGTACCATTTTCTCCATTTTTCTCTATTTTTGTCTCTACGATGCTTCCTTCCAACAAAATTAACAACTTGTGGTAATCTCTTTTCATTTTTTTCTATTTCTTTCATTAATCTCTCTATCTGTAGCTTTCTGTACTCCTCATTTTCTTTAAAATTTCATTTGAATCCAATTTCTCCTAAATTCTCATACAAATTCAAATTTTTTATTTTATAAAATCTGAAAAAATAATAGATAAAGATGTACATGAGGTTGAATAGGGTAGAGTTGCAAGTGATACCTATAGATTTTTTTCTTTAGATTTTCTATAATTTTATTTTAAGATCTGTGATTGTTTTTACTGAATATCAGAGATTTTTTTATAGTAGCTATTTCGATTTTCTAAAAACTAGAACGTTGGGTAAATTAAATGTTAGTAGTGTAGACACGTAATTTTGTCCCTCCAAAAATCAATTTTATCCATTTTCACCTTACCTTATGTTACACCCCACCCTATTTAATAACTTTTTCAAAAAAATAAAATAAAAATTACTAATTCTTAGTAAAATAACTACTTTATCAATTTAAATGAGCACAACTCACCTCATCCTAACCACCCAACCCCTTACACCACATACCCCTACTCTATCCTACATATCCTTCCCCATCTCACCTCATATTTTTCTCTCTATCTATATATTCACATACATAACAGAAGAGGAGGAAGAATACAGACAGAGGATTCAAATACATAGTTTCACACACAATACCCACTGAAGAATACAAACCACATTATTTTTCATGGATGCACACACACAGAGATAGCTGAAGCACAGAAAAATAGAAAGGGATCGAGAGAGAAATACGAGAGATGAGGGAGAGAGAAACATACATAAGAGAGAGATCGAGAGTGAGAAAAATAGAGAGAAAGAGTTGATCAGAATAGGGAGATAAATGTGAAGCGCCGACACCCTTACCATTACTGTTACTATGAATTCTCATTGAAAAAAATTGGCAACTATCCGAAAAGCACAAAAACCCAACCCAAAATCCACTCCCACCACCGAATTCAACCACCTCACACCTAAAATCCCCAAACTCTCCTGTTTTTGATTTTTTGGTGATATTTTATCAAAAAATATTATCCGTCGACTGTTGGGTCTATTGGAGCTTCGGTGAAGTGAACCACCTCTGAAAAATCTCTATCAGTTGATCCTAGCGCCAAAAATCATTGAAAAATAATCGGGTTTGTGCAAAATGGAGTTTGGGTTGAAGTTATTAATTTGAGATTCATATTGAGGTTGAGTCAAGATTTGCGATTCTATCTTATTTAAATCAGAATAATAGTTCAATTTCAAAGGCTTCTCCTAAGGTCCAATTCTTCGCTCTTTTTTTTTTATAATCTCAACATTCTTGATGATGTGATTTTATGATGTGTGTTGAGTTTATTTGAGCTTTCATAATTTTTGTGGCTTGATTGGCTGATTCTATATTGAAATTGGTTAATTGTGTGGTTGAGAATGAATTCGGGAGGAGAATTTGACATTGATAAAAGTGAATGTTGATTTGTTTTGATTTATTGATAGTAGTTTAATTCAGAATAAACACTGATGTTGTTGAATACGATAGTATCATGAATATGATAGGTCAAAATTGGTAGGCAAATGATAGGTTGTGTAGCCAAATTTAAGAATGGAAGATTGTTGCATATTTCCATGTTTGTTGAATGATTTCTATTTTATCACACGGAATTGAAATTGTATTCATTTTTTAGGAAATACCCAAGAAAAATTATATTTATCCACTAGGAATGCCCCGACTATTATGTCTTCGAAGAAGGTTCGTGATCAATGCCCGAGGAATTGGGTAGAGCATAGTTTAGGACTAGTGTAGGTTTACATTTCAGTACCTTTTTTATTTTCGGTCTATATTAATGGGACTGGACACTATTTTGGCATTTTGATTATTTTTTCGTCTACTTGTTTGTTTGGTATGTGTTTTCTGTGACTATATCACTTCATACTATCGTACTAGTCAAAATACTCAACGAGGTGACTGTGGTCGAACCACGGGACTGAGGTGGCTTTGGCTGTGTGCCACCAACCCTTAGGTTGGCTTTGGCTGTGCGTCACCAAGAAAAATCCAAATGTCCAAGTTGCTCCGTTTTGATTTAATTTAAGGGTGTTGAGGTCTTTTCACATTCCTAAACTGTTTCTAATATTTCTTAAATGAATTAGGGGTCTTAAAACGTTATTTCTACTCTCTTAACCCGAAATGTCCAAGTACACGATTTAAAACCCTTCCCCTCTCCCCAAGAACAAAATTTAAGTTTCTTCCCTCAAAAACTCAAGAATTTAAGTTCCAATTTCATGCTTTCTTTAAAATTTCATCCAATCAAGGTATGTGGGGTATTCATCAATGGGTTCTTTTCACCCATTGAGCCACAAAACTCTATTTTTGATTCAAGTATGAATTTTACTGTAATTATGATCACCTTTCATGTAAATTATGAAATTTATCCATGTTTTCTTATTTGTTTTACATTCAAGCCATGCTAATAGTTTTATCCCATGTGAATTATGTTCTTACATACTTGTAGTTCTAAAATCATAGGTCATGTTCAGTTGGCATCATGTCAAATTTTTGAATTATGTTTTAAACTTTATAAATATGATAGCTTCCATAGTTTCAGTCAGTACTCGGTCTATATCAGTTTAGGTTTGTTTGACCAAGTAATTCGATTTTTAGTTATTTAATTGGTTAGTTTTACAGATTATTTTAGTACATGCTTTACTTGGTCTTGCATTCTTAGTTTTATAAGTTCATGCAACTACGTTCAGTTTCCATATGTTATTTCGGTTAGTCCTTACCTCACGTACCAGTACATTCAAAGTACTAATCGCATACTTTTCTCTTATGCTGTGTTGTCTTATAACATTAGTTCAGACATAGAGTTTCCTGACCATCCCTATTCAGCTCAGCAGTTTCCCGCAGTAGTAGTAATGAGTCCTTATCCATCGAGGACCTGACATATTATTTTAATATTTATTTATGTTCAATCAGTTGGAGTTAGTTGGTGGTTTCTCCCATTAACTCCATATATTTTAGAGGCTTTCATATAGATAGTCTAGTTTCTAGCTTTTATCAGATACTTTAGACATTACTTTTTTTATATTTTCAGTATTCTAGTTGACAGTACCTTATCAGTTTATCTCCCACATATGTTATTTTATTGTTATTTTATTCAGTTCTCATAGTAGGTATCGGACCACGAGTTAGTTTGAGGTCACTTGTGGCTTTTAGCATCGTGTCGTGGCTAGGGGTAACGTTGGGTCATGAAAAAACTTGGTATCATAGCCAGTTTTTAAAGTCTCCTAGGGTATCTGAAAGATGCGTTAAGCAGAGTCTTGTGCATGGGTGTAAAGTTCGTCACATTTATGGAAAAGAGACTATGAGATATTTTAGGAAAGTTTTCCTTCTTTCAGTATTCATGTTGTGCGAAAGAGCATGAGATCTATTGAATTCCTTTTTCTAACTCATTCTTTATTTTGTGTACAGTTAATGCCTCCCAGAAGAAACAACAAAAGAAAGAATGAGGATCATCCCACACCACTACCTATTCAGGAAAATCCCCTGAGTGACTATGTTTCTCACGCTGAGTTCAGGGCCACTTTCACAGCCTTGGTATATTCTGTAGCTACTCAGTATAATCAGTAGGCTGTTTCCCTAGCCAATCCTATGATGAATACGACCACAGCTAGGATCTGAGACTTCAAATTGATAAATCTCCAATGTTTTTTGGATCCAAGTATGAGGAAGATCTGCAGGAGTTTCTGGATAGAGTGTAAAAAGTGATAGACATTATAGGTGTCACTTCAAGTAAGAGTTAAGAATTAACTGATTACCAATTGTAGGGAGTATCTTACAACTGGTTTAAGCAGTAGAAAGAGGACAGAGATATTAAGGCAGGGCTTATAGAGTAGAAAGAGTTTTCCACGACTTTCTGAAATAAGTTTTTCCACTAAAGATGTGAAAAGCTAAGGATCAAGAGTTTAAATATTTAAAGTAGGGTAGCATGAGTGTGTGGGAGTACTCACTCAAGTTCACTTAGTTGGGGAGGTATGCTTCAACCTTGGTGGATAACTCTAGGTCCAAGATAAGTAAGTTTGTTCTGGTGTATCCAATAGTGTAGTTATGGAGTGTAGGACTGCCATGATGATTAAGGAGATTGACCTTTCTAGACTGATAGTTCATGCTCAATAGATTGAAGAGAAGAAGCTCAAAGAGAAAGAAAGAGAGAATAAGAGGGCCAGAATAAGTAGTTTCAATGTTTCTCAACCAAGGTCGAAAGGTGGTAACCATTCTTAGTTCTTCCAAAATTTTTTAGCCCTAGCTCCATTTTTAGCCAACAAATTGGGACAGTCGTGATAGAGCACTAGGCTCTAAGTCCTAGGGTAGTGTGAAAGTGGTTGTACCAATTTACTCTACAGAAAGTGTAATTAGAATCATCAGGGTGAGTGTAGAGTAGGTAGTGATATGTGTTTTTGGTATGACAAGCCAGACCATAGGATTAGGGAGTGTCCAATGGTTGCTTTGAGGGGAAAGGACCTGCGCCAATAGGGCCAGCCCAACTTTTCATCAGCTCCAGCAGGTCTCCTAACTCAGCAGGGTGCTACCTCCAGTGCTATCAGTGGGCAATGCTAAAATAGGTTGTATGCTCTTCAGACTTGACACAATTAGGAAAGTTCTCCTAATGTGGTTATGAGTAGGTTATAGGTCTTTTATCTATATATGTATGCATCGTTAGACCATGGAGCTTCATTTTCCTTTGTGACTTTTATATAGCTATAGACTTTGGTGTCAGTTCCAAAATGTTAGTAGAGCCTTTCTCAGTGTCTACCCTAGTGGGTAAGTCTATTGTAACCAGATGGGTATACCAAAATTGCCCGATCTAAGTGTCTCTGAAAGCTACTTTAGTTGATCTTATAGAGTTAAAGATAACTGATTTTGATGTCACTCTCGGGATGGATTGGCTCCACTAATGCTATACCTTAGTTGATTGTAGAAATAAAATTGTCCAGTTCCAGTTTCCTAATGAGCTAGTTATTGAATGGAGGGGTAGTACTTTAGTGCTAAAGGGTTAGGTTGTTTCATATCTTAAGGCATGAAAGATGATATCTAAGGGATGTATTTACCATCTCTTCTGAGTCAAGGACTCAAATTTTGGAACCCCGAGTCTTGAGTCACTTTTTATAGTAAGTAAATTTTTAGATGTGTTTCCTGAAGATTTTCTTGAGATCCCTCTTGAAAGGAAAATTGACTTCGAAATAGATATCCTTCAAGATACCTAGCCTATCTTCATTCCACCTTATAGAATGGCTCTAGTGGAACTTAAATAATTGAAGGAACAATTAAAAATATCTTTGATAAGGGTTTCATCAGGCCTAATATTTTCCCATAGGGGTGCTCCAATTCTATTCATGTGCAAGAAAGACGGTTCTCTCAGAATGTGCATAGACTACCGCCAGTTGACCAAATTCATAATCAAGTATAAATATCCTCTCCCCAGGATTGATGACTTATTCGACCAGCTTTAGGGTATAAGTTATTTCTCTAAGATATACCTCAGATTCAGTTATCATTGACTTAGAGTCAGAGAATGTGACATTCTAAAGACAACCTTCAGAACTCGGTATAGTCACTTCAAATTCATAGTTATGTATTTTGGACTAATAAATTCCCCTGCAGTTTTCATGGACTTGATGAACAGGGTGTTCAATTAGTACTTGGACATGTTTGTCATAGTACTCACTAATGAAATCTTTGTTTATTCCCATGACGAGAATTATTATTTAGACTATCTGAGGGTTGTGTTGCAAACCCTTAGAGATCATCAGTTATTCTCTAAGTTTAGCAAGTGTGAATTCTATTTGAGATCAATAGCTTTCCTTGGTCATATAGTTTTTGGTGATGGAATCCTAGTTGATTCTCAAAAGACTGAACCAATGAGAAACTGGCCTAGACCTATCTCTCTATTAGACATCAGGAGTTTTTAGGGTTTAGCTATCTATTACAAATGGTTTGTCAAAGGTTTTTCTTCTATTATGTCTCCCATTTCTAGATCAACCCAAAAGAAATTCAAATTTTAGTGGTCAAATTCCTATGAGAAGAGTTTTCAAAAATTGAATGCTCGACTCACTTCCTCTCTAGTCTTGACTTTGCCAGATGGCACAGATGGGTTCGTAGTATATTATAATGCTTCTAGAGGTTGTCTTGGTTGTGTATTAATGCAGAGAGATAATTGTATAGTCTATGCCTCTAGATAGCTTAAACCCCATAAAAAAAATTATCCAACCCATGATCTTGAGTTGGCAACTATTTTCTTTGCTTTAAAAATTTGGAGACATAATCTTTATGGGGTTAATGTTGATGTGTTCATGGATCACAAGAGTTTACAGTATGTGTTCATGCAGAAAGACCTGAATCTTCACTAAAGAAGATGGCTTGAATTGTTGAAAGACTATGATATGAGTGTGTTGTATCATTTAGTCAAGGCTATATAGTGGCGGATGCCTTTAGTATATTATCTATGCATAGTGCTGAACATGTTAATAATGATAAGGAGTTAGTCCATGAGGTTTATTAGCTTGTTAGGTTAGGAGTTCGATTAGTCAACTCGGCCGAAGGTAGTATATGGGTTCAGAATAGTTTAAAATATTCATTGATTGCCGGAGTAAAAGAAAAGCGAGACAAGGATCGTAGTTTGGTTAAGTTAAAGGATGTAGTTAGAGATCAGAAGGTGAAGGTTTTCTCCCTAGGGGAGATGATGTGCTTCATTGTAAGGGCAGGTTACTTGTTTCATGTGTTGATGGTTTGAGACAATGAATATTAGCAGAAGTGCATGGTGCACAGTATTCTATTCACCTCAGAGACACTAAGATGTATCGTTAGTTGTAGGAAATCTAGTGGTGCAGTGGTATGAAGAAAGATACTATAGAGTTTGTGGCTAAGTATTTGAATTGTTAGCAGGTTAAGGTTGAACACCAAAATCCTAATGGAGCACTTCAGGAGTTTAGCATCCCCATTTGGAAGTGGGAGGTGGTGAACATGTATTTTGTGACAAGGTTGCCTCATACACATCATCAGCACGATTTGATTTGGGTCATTGTAGATAAATGACCAAGTCAACCCATTTCTTGCCAGTTCCTACTTCGTATTTAGCTGAGGATTATGCCAGACTCTATTTCAGGGAGTTAGTGAGGTTGCATGGGGTCCCATTGACCATTATTTCAGAAAAGGGTACTTAGTTTACCTCTTACTTTTGGAAGGCTTTTTAGAAGGGTCTTGGTACCCAGTTCACCTTAGTATAGTTTTTCATCCTCAGAAGGATGGTCAGGTAGAGAGGACCATTTGGACTTTAGATGACATGTTGAGGGCCTGTGTTATTGACTTTAAGGGTAGTTGGGATGACCACTTACTTTTGATTGAGTTTGCCTACAATAATAGTTATCACTCTAGTATTTAGATGGCTCTACTTAAGTCTCTCTATGAGAGAATATATGGATTTTCTATTGGTTAGTTTAAAGTGGGTGAAGCTACTTTGATAGGGCTAGATTATGTGTTTTAGGCGATAGAGAAAGTTCAGTTAATTTGAGAAAGGCTGAAGACAACCTAAAGTCATCACAAATCTTATGTAGATGTTTGAAGAAAGGATCTTTAGTTTGATGTTGGTCACTTGGTTTATCTAAAAATATCACCTATGAAATGAGTGAAGAGATTTGGCAAGAAGAGGAAGCTCAGTCCCCACTATGTTAGCCCATACAAAATTTTGACCCATTTTGGGAAGGTACCTTATGAGTTAGAGTTGCCTATAGATTTGGCATTAGTGCATCCAGTGTTCCATGTTTCTTTGTTAAAGAAATGCATTGGTGATTCAACTTTTGTTGTTCATTTAGAAAGTGGGGATGTTAAGGATAGCCTTTCCTATGAAGAAGTCCCAGTTGAGATCCTTGATCGTCAGATTCATAGGCTGAGGAATAAAAAAGTTTCTTTCGGTAAGGTTCTATCTGAAATCAGTCCATTCTGGGAGCCACTTGGAAGGCAGAAGTAGATATGTGAGCCAAGTATCCCCAGATTTTCCCTATGAATTTAGACTCAGCTTGAGGTAATGGTTTCTCCTAAATTGACTCTCTCTTATTCTCTATCTTAGTTATATAACTATCCTCATTTCATAGCATGTATTCATAAAACTCAGCTCAGTCCATGTATCATGTTTCAAATTCAGTTACTTAATCATGATTTAGTGCATAAGTATTCAGTGTACGATCTTAGCTTTCTTAGTACTTCAGCTTAAATAGTTTCACTCGAGGATAAATGATCCCAATGGGAGATAATGTAACACCTCATGCTTTTAACATTCTAGTAATGCCATAAAAATGACCCTTAGGACCCCTATATCAATGGTAAACCATGTATAGTTGTTGTGGGTTGTGTTGGGGGTGTTTTTGGACATTGGAAATGGGTGTGCATCGCCAAATGGACCCTCCTCAAAGGCTTGGCACTGCAGAGGGATCGTTAAAAGCCACTGAAAGTGGTTGGCTTTGGGCTATGCGCCGCCAACCCTGAGGCTGGCTTTGGCTGTGCGCCGCTAACCCTTGGGATGGCTTTGGCTGTGCGCCACCAAACCTTAGGTTAGATTTGGTTGTACGCCGCTAAACAAAAGCCAAATATCCAAGTTTCTCTATTTTGATTTAATTCAAGGGCATTGAGTTCTTTTCACACCCCTAAACTGTTTCTAATCTTTCTTAAATGAATTAAGGGGTCTTAAAACATGTTATTTCCATTCTCTTAACCCCAAACATCCATTACACGATCTAAACCCCTTTCCTTCTTCCCAAGAGAAAAATTCAAGTTTCTTCCCTCAAGAACTCAAGAATTTAAGTTCCAATTTCAAGCATTATCCAAGAATTCATCCAATCAAGGTATGCGCGGTATTCATCAATGGGTTCCTTTAACCCATTGAACCAAAAAACCCTTTTTTTGATTCAAGTATGAATTTTACTCTAATTATGATCAATTTTTATGTAAATTATGAAATTTATCCATGTTTTATCATTAATTTTACATTCAATCCATGCTAATAATTTTTTCCCATGTGAATTATGTTCCTATATGCTTGAACTTCCAAATACCTAAGTCATGTTCAGTTGGAATCATGTTAAATTTTTGAATTATGTTTTAAACTTTATAAACATGATAGCTCCACAGTTTCAGTCAGTACTCAGTCTATATCAGTTCAGGTTTATTTGACCAAGTAATCAGATTTTTAGTTATTTAATTGGTTAGTTTTATAGATTAATTTAGTGCATGCTTTACTTGGTATTTCATTCTTAGTTTTACAGGTTCATGTATCTACATTCAGTTTCCATTTGTTATTTCAGTTAGTCCTTACCTCACACACTAGCACATTCAAAGTACTAATCACATACTTTTCGCTTGTGCTATATTATCTTATAACATAGGTTCGGACGCACAATTTTCTGATCATCCCTAGATAGCTCAATAGTACCCCACAACAGCAGTGGTGAGTCATCATCCATCGAGGACGTTACATATAATTTTAGTTATTTACATATTTCTTTATGTTTAGTAAGTTGGAGTTAGTTGGAGGTTTGTCCCATCAACTTTGTATGTTTTAGAGGCTTTTAGACAGATAGTCTAGTTTCCAGCATTTATTAGATGCTTCAAACATGTCATTTTATATATTTTCAGTATTCCAGTTGATAGTACCTTATCATTTTATCTACCATACATGTTATTTTATTATTATTTTATTTAGTGCTCACAACAGGTACATGTAACACCCCGTGTTTTAATGCTTGAGTAACACATTCAAAATGACCTTTCGGACCTCTATTTTGATGGTAAACCATGTTTAGATGTTATTGGTTGTGTTGGGGGTGTGTTTGGTTATTGGAATTAGTTTCATCACCAAACAGAACCTCCACTAAGGCCGTGAGTCGCATGATGAATGCCAATAGCCACTAGATTAGGTATGCTTTTGGTGTGCGCCGCCGTGCGCTTTTGGTGTGCATCACCCAACAAAAGCTTAGTGACAAAAATTTCTCCATTTTGATTAAAGTTAAGGACATTAAGGTCTTTTCATCCACCCAAAACATTTTGAATCCTATATGGATGAAAATAAGATCCTTAAACACTTCTTAACACTCACAAAATCCCCAAATCATCTTTCCTTAAGAACAAGAAGAGAAAACTAGCTAGGGTTTGAGTATCTTTAACTTTAAGGTCGGATTTATATGCTATGTCTTCTCAAATTAAGGGTGTGTAGAGCTATTAAAAATATCATGGGCTAAATTTTGTTTTCTTTATGGATTTTGAATGATAATTATATATGTGTATATGCACAATTTCCAGAAAAAACTTAAGAGCATGAGTTAAAATCTTTTGCATATATGAGATGAGTTCCGAAAGGTGATTTTGAGCATGAGTCATGAAATTCGCCCTTTCCATGATTAAATTATGGTTTTAATATGTTATGAATTGTGAGTTGGGTTTGAGAACACAAATTATAAAACCCCCTTTTCAATTATAAAGTTTATGTGTGACAAGTGTTTGGGTTGTGTTATGCGTGATGATAATTCTTGAGGGAAAATGACTCTTTAACTATTTTGCATCTTTGTTATGCATGCTTTCAAATGGGTGTTTCCATGATAGAAAGACTCTTGTGTCCACACAAAAAAATTGCTTGTGATAAATAAAAACATTAGCCATCATATCTGTGAGTCTTGAAAAGAGAGTGTTTATGCATAAGTTCCACATACTTTTGAAATAAGAACTCCCAAGTAATATGATAAATCTGTTGGTGGTTGTTAATATGTTTTGAATGGAAAGTGATATGGATGTATAAAATGATATGGCTTATGACGATACCCTGTTATGATATACCCTTAATAAAATTAGAAATGAACTTCTTTATAAGAAAGAAACATGGTTTTAAAGTATTAAAATTAGGATTAATGAGTGTTTGATGGTTACCCAAAAAAGGCATTTGAGTGTAAAGGCTCATTGCTGGAAACTGTGTTTGGTCGATGCGGGGTTTATTATAACTTATCCTACATGGGAGGATTATTGGGACATCTCACATGGGGGGATTCCTGTGGTATACTCACATGGGGTATACCAGTTTATAAAAAATCCAATCCTTGTGGCGAACTTAGAATAAGGGTTTGGCTGCCGAGTTAAGGGCAGATTCTATATAGCCCAAGGGATTAAGTGTATGTAGGGTGTTCCATCAAGCTCAAAATTAAAGTCAAGATTTGTATTCATGTATTTACTTGAATGTTTGAAATTCTTTTATGAATGCCCATGTGTTTGATTTCTCTTATGTTAAACTATTTTCATAATGCTTTTGATTATGTCAGATGAATTATACTGCTTTTGAATTGTTCTTCACACCGATACATTCCAAGTATTGATCATCGTCTTTGGTGACTACATTGTTTCATAATGTAGGATTTGATCCTCAATCCCACGGTTTAGTTCAGAAGTAGTAGATTGTTCTAAGAGTTCAGAGTTGGTGAGCCTCTCTTACTTCGGAAGGAATCCTATGCATATGTTAGTTTTTAGTTGTTTTATGGTCTGGCAGGGAACTTTTCCCGGTTTAGATAGACTATTATTTTTAGTTCATTAGAGGCTTTGTAGACTGTTTTATATTGGATTTGGGTTTCCTTTTGATACGATGAAATGAAGTATTAAGTTTGTTTACGGGACTACCACGTTTTCAGTTTATCTTCCTCATTGTTATACCAAATGAGTTATCCTTATGATTACACGTTAAAGGGTCTCTAGGGCATTCATGATTCGAGATGCCTGTCACAGCCAGGGCCCTAGCTCGGATCATGATAAACCTTGTATCAGAACACAATTCATGATCCCAGGGTGTCTGCGAAGTTGTGTCGAGTGGAGTCCTCTTTATGAGTGTTAGTGCGCCATACTTATAAGTAGAAAGCTATGAGATATTTAGAAATGTTTCTCTTTTCTTCATGTTCTAGTTCGTGCTATAGAGCTTAAATACTTTCTAACTCTTGATTTTTACGTTTCAGATCATGCCTCCCCGTAGATCCAATGAGAAGAATGCCCATGCCAATGATGTCCACCCTACTCATAGGATGCAGAACTATTACAGAGACCGTGCCCCAGAATTTATTGCTACTCCAGGGGTTCCTCCAGTCTAAACTATCCACCTCGGGCTCCTCGGTCCAATGTTAAATATACCCAGTCTCCCCAAAGAGAAGTTTCGAATGCTGAGTTTCATCAGTCCATCCATATGATTACTCAGCTTGTGGCTTCTCAGTGCCATTGATCTGGAGATATGAATTTTGTGGCTAGTTTCTCTGAAAATACTCTAGTTGACCAATACATGAGGCTAAATCCACCCACTTTTATGGGTATCTAGGATAAGGAGGACCCATAAGGGTTTATATATAAATTGGAGAAAATATTCAAAGTCATACTTAATAGTATCATTGAGACGGGTAGAATTGGATTCCTATCAGCTGAAGGACGTATCCAACCAGTGGTACAAGGAATAGGAAGAGTTGAGGGGTAAGGGTGTTACACCTGCTGTGTGAAAGGAGTTTTAACAGCCTATCTGGATGACTTCTTTCCTCAATAATTGAGGGAAGCAAAAGCTGAAGAATTTATAAACTGAACTAGGGAAATATGAGTGTTATGGAATATCCATTGAAATTCACCCAGCTATCTCGTTATGCTTTGGAGTTGGTGTGCAATATGAGGGCCTGTATGAGGAAGTTCGCATTTGGCCCCTCAGAAGATTTGGTATTAGAATGTAAGGGGGAAATTCTAAACAAGGACATAGATATCTCTAGGCTAATAGTGTATATACAACAGGTAGAAAAAGAAAAGAAGAGACGGGCTGAGGTAGATAAAAAAAAAGGCAAGCTAAGAGGACTAAGTCTGCAGATCAAAATGCCAGTCAACAGTAAGATGGAAAATAGGGAGAGAAGTGGTCTAATAAAAAATTTAGAGCAATGCTCAGTCTTTAACTAGTGCACCTGTATTCGAACATTCTGGTGAGCAGTGATACCAACCTAGTATTAGAACATGGATGCAGAGAACCCAATCCCAAGGGAGTGTGACTAAGCCTGCTAGGTCATTCCCTCATTGTGGCAATTGTGGAAAGAATTACCCAGGTAAATTCTATTTTAGAGAGAAAGTGTGTTATGCGTGTGGTCGGCCAGGTCATCTTTAAAGGGACTTCTTCTCAATGAAGGGGACACTTGGTGGTGGAAAGATACCAGTTTCTACATCTTTGAACTTGGATATTAAGGGGAGTACCCAAGGAGTAGGTTGGAGTATCAATTGCCTTTATTCATTATCCAACTATCAGGTTTTAGAGGCTTCACCAGAAGTGGTTAATGTTATGTTACAGATTTTCTCCCGTGATGTGTATGTGTTGCTTGATCCCGGGTCTACCTTGTCTTATATGACCCCTTATGTGGTAGTTAGTTTTGGTTTTGAGTCTGAAAATATTTTGGAACCCTTCTCTATCTCCATCTTTGTTGGTGACTCTATAGTTGCTAGATGAGTTTATAAAAATTTTGTGGTGTCTGTTTTTCATTGAGATATTATGGCCGATCTTATAGAACTTGACATGGTCGATTTTGATGCTATTCTAGGTATGGATTGGCTCTATTCATGTTATGCAACCTTAGATTGTAGAACCATAAAGGTCACTTTCTTTTTTCCTAATAAGTAGTAATAGAGTGGGAAGGGTATTGTCTTGCACCTAGAGGGAAGTTCATATCTTATCTTAGGGCCTGTAAGCTCATATCCAAAGGTTGTTTGTACCATTTTGTTCAGGTCAAAGATTCTAGTGCTGAAAGTCCTTCTCTTCAATATGTACCGATAGTTAATAAATTCCTAGAATTTTTTCCTGATGACTTTTCTGGGATACCACCAGAAAGAAAGATAGATTTTGTCATTGACCTGTTGCCAGAATTTTGGTCTATTTCTATTCCACCATATAGAATGGCTCCTACAGAATTGAAAGAGTTGAAAGAATAGTTAAAAGACTTCTTGACAAAGGCTTTATCTATCCTAGTGTCACTCCCTGGGGTGCTCCAATACTTTTTATGCATAAGAAAGATGGTCCCCTCTGTATGTGTATAGACTACCGTCAGCTGAACAAGGTTAGAATTAAGAACAAGTACACTATTCCCAGAATCGATGATCTTTTTGACCAACTTTAGGGTGCCAAATGTTTGTCTAAGATAGACCTTTTTTGGGTGTATCATCAGTTGAAGGTTAGGGAGGTGTATATTCCCAAAATTTCTTTCTGAACCTGGTACAGTCACTATGAATTCCTAGTTATGTCTTTTGAACTGACTAATGCCCCTGCAGATTTATGGATCTCATGAATAGGGTGTTTCATCAGTTTTTGGACCTGTTTGTTATAGTCTTCATTGATGACATTTTGATTTACTCCAAGAGTAAGAAGATCATTCCAATCACCTATGAATCATTCTTCAGACTCTTAAAGACCATGAGTTGTATGCCAAATTCTCAAAGTGTGAGTTTAGGCTCAGTACTATAGATTTCTTAGGGCATATTATCTCTAGTGAGGTAATTAAAGTTGATCCCTAAAAGGTTGAGGCATTAAAGAAATGGCTTAGACGCATGACTCCCATCGACATCAGGAGCTTCTTGCAGTTGGCAGGGTATTACAAGAGAATTATGGAGAGTTATTCATCCATAGCTACCCCACTTACTAGATTGACTCAGAAGAGGGTGAAATTCATGTGGCCCGACTCTAATGAGAATAGTTTTGAGAGATTAAACGATAAGTTGACAACTGCACCGGTGTTGACTCTTCCCGAGTGTACAATGGGATTCGTGGTTTACTGTGATATATCCCGGGTGGGACTTGGGTATGTCTTGATGCAGCATGGGAAAGTAGTGGCTATGCATCTAGACAATTGAAGGTTCACATGAGAAACTATCCCACCCATGACTTAGAGTTGGCCGCTATAGTGTTTGCACTAAAAATTTGGTGTCACTGTCATTATGGAGTGCATGTTGATATCTTTATTTATCATAAAAGTTTGAGTTATTAAAATACCTTGGATTTTGATCCTTAGAAATTTCATGATTTTTTGGCTTGTGGATATCGGGCGACTTGGGGTACTTCTCGTATGATGTGGTACAGTTTAGTTAGTCTTGGTCGTATCTTAAACAGTGGGGGTTGGTTGGTTTCAGTCCAAGGTATGGTTCAGTCCTACTAGTCATACCTTAGGGTACGAGTAGTATGTTGTCAATTGTATGCTGACTTTATTTAACCTAGAGGATTATATTCTGCCTAAGGTACGGTTTTTTCACGACCCAAACTAGGGCCTGGCCCTAACGGACATCCCAAACCATGAAGGCCTAGACGTACTTCTCTATCTGATCTGGTAATCATGCACAATATTTATATCATAAAAGAAAATGAGGAAATAAAATATGATACATAAACATGGTCATTATCTCTGGGTTCCAAGACATAAGAAAGAAAAACTGCAATTCAAAACATCTAAATAAGATCTGAGTTAGTCTGCGAAATCTCTACTATATCTCAAAACTGTTCTAAAAACTGGGACATGGCCCCCAGTAGACCAAAACCATATCTAATAATAGTTGTCTGAAAGTAAATAGACCTTCTGGAAGAAATAAGGCTCACCAACTGGACACTGCAACTCTGTCTGATAAAATCTATTGCTTTTTTGGACCCCTGACTGAGCCTCAGAACCTGAAGGGAGGAGGGATGGGTGGGTCAATGCAGATGTACTGGTATGCAAAGTAATCCAAAATAAAACTATTACATAATTAAAATAGTGGAGAGCAATTTGTTAAAACCTCATGTATAAATAGTTCTCAAAACACATCGGCACTTTCTGAAAATTATAAGTCATTCTTGTCAATGCACTATCTGTTCTTTGTATTACTTTCGAGTTAGGTGGCACTCCCCTACAAGTCTTATATTCCACGGGCTATATGGAATCTGCCATTAACTCGATGGGGAAGCCCCCAACCCAAGTGTACCGCAATGGTTGGAGTGTCTGAGTCTGATATGCCACAGGGCACTGGGCCAGCGTATAATAATATACCTGGATTGGTAAATTGTTGTTTTGGACAATGAGTTATTTGAACTCATGCCTTCTTCGGGGAACCACCTAAGCTCTCTTTATGCCTAATTTTATCCTGTTTTGAATCATGCATATTTCTAGTTTCAACATCTGAAAATCTGATTTCAAACATGTGTTCTATTCCGTTCTGAATTACTATGGCTTTAACTGAGTTGGTGTAATCATACCAAGACTTACAAGTCCTAATTCTGAGCCACATTTTATCATACATGATTCTTTCATGAAAACTCAATTCAGACCACCTAAACATACAAATAGTTTAAAAGATTTCATGTTCTGAAACATAAAACTATGCAAGAGTCCTTCAAACATATGGTGGTCATGTGCTGCAAAATCATGCACTCTTTTGTTATATGAATATTTTCAATATTTATCAACATAACTACCCTCTCTTTTGAAATCAAAATCATAATCCAATTATAACAATTTCATTTCATGCTTTTCAATGATGCATTCAAGATAATCCATAGCATACGATAAGTAAAGAAAATCATAACAAGAGAGGTATTTTTACATGAATCATGCTCTCAATTCAATTATTAACATTATAACACGTACATATATACATATATCAATTCAAATCAATTTGGGGGAAGACCTAAAGACCAAAACAATATCATCAATGTTTCTAAAACATGAATATATTCATAAATCCGAAACCCTTTTCTTAAAATCATGATTTCTATGCCCATAAAATTTTTAGGAAAACCCCACATACCTCGATTATTAAGAATAATGAATGATCCTTGAAGCTTACGGTTTGGGAATTCCAAATCTTCGATCAATTTCGAAAACCCACAATTGAATCTTGAGTTTCTTAGAGGAGAAGTATATGAACTAAGGTTTTTTTGTTTTGAAGAAAGTCTTGAGAATGTCATATATTATGCTTTTAGAGGTCTAAATCTCCTGTTTGGATGTTTTAAGAGACTTGACAAAAAGTAATGTCCAAACTACTCTTGTTAACTTCTGAACGAAATTAGAAAAAATTAAATTGGGAACCCAATCTTATGGGCCACCTCTACGCGCCACTATCATGGTGACTCACTGAAAATTGATGAATGGGAATTTGGCCCACTCCTCGATGCGCCACCATTGCAGAGTCTCACTGGAAATTGACCATCATCATTTAACCCTCTCCGCGACGTGCCAAGGATAGGAATGACAATGTTTTACGACTAGGACGTAAATTAACCATAACTCCTTCACCAAGTGTCTATTTTGGATGAATCTTATGTTGACAGAAAACTCATTCAATTCCCCACACTAATAGAATGATTAACATGCCATATTTGCATAGGAATTATTGATTTTGGATCATCTATGCATAGAAATGATGTTTTCATTCTAGGTTAAAATGCAAGGTGTTACAGGTTTCATGGTACTAAACATACAGTTGGGTATGGTTTGTATTGTGTGGTCATATGTTGAATAGTTTTAGGTTCCAAGGGGAGCCCTAGGGTATGAGATAGGGGTACCATTAATACCCTAGGGTACGATTGAGGGGGTGATCATACCATCCTGCAAGAATTTTATGTAGTTTAAGTTGGAGGTAATCGGGACATTTCCCCTCTTAACCTCTTAAGTCCCTACAACTTATATCACTCTTGGGACATTATTTACCCTAATATTCAAATCTTAAACACTTAGAAACTCTCTTAAATTCTCTTAAAGGCTCTTGGGTCAAAGAAGGCTATGGTTTCATCAATAGGATCAATTTGGGACTTACAAGGGTGGTTTCGCTTTATTAGTTCCAATTAATGGCATGTTTTGTGAATTGTTTTCATGGTATAAATATTGATAATGATTGGGTTTTGAATTATACTTTGTTTTTTGATAATAATGGTTGGTTATGGTTTTCCTATCTTTTACTTATGTATTTTATATTATAATGGTGGTTTTAATATGTGGTTACATGGGAATGGTTAAATTGATACATGGTTTTGGTTTTGGAACTATATTCCCCAATGTGTTTATTAAAATTACTATGAGAATGCTTTAGTTACATAGTTGGACTTTTAATGAAACTATTGCATGGTATAACTTGGTGATGGAACTTGAATTGGTTTGGAAGGTTTTAAATGGTTAAATGGTAAGGTCTTAGTGGTCATGGTTTGGTTTAATAGAATTACTTGTGGGGTAAAAGGGAATCCCCCAAGAAAACTAAGTAATGAACATACTTGTGGGCTACATGAGAATCCCCTAAGTAAACCTAAAAAATGTAATCTATGGTTACAGAGGAATACCTTCTCCTTTAAAAGTTTGGCTAAGGACATTGCTTTCAAGCTATAGTCAGTATGATGATACCACTTATTATACCCTTGGTTAATAATAAATAAAATGATGATTTTGTTGTATGCTAATGATTTTAACTGGGCAATAATGGCTGAGTGTGATAGCTATCCGTGAAGGTATAAGTCCAATTAATGGACACTGTAAACTTATATTTAATGACATGAGGATTGGTCATGACAACCATATATGATACTTACGGGGTATACAAGAATCTCCTAAGTACATTTATACATATGTATCATGGAGAGTAAAGGGTACACAGGAATCCCCTACCCCTATGGTATCTCCAGTTCGTGCGGCTATATGTATCGAGGCCCATTCAGGGGGTTACACTTAACCCATATAGTCTGTGGGTGGTTTTAGGACAGTTAAGCTACACATACCCAGGTTAATCGTTTTAAATACATGTTAAACACGGTTACCTTTCCTTGTATGGATTATATATATATATGTATGTATGTATGGTTGAGAATGAATATGGTTGTTTACTTGGTTTTAAAGGTTGGAATTATTTTATCCTTATCCTGAGTACTTGTTAGAGTTCACCTGCTAACCCATTTTCAGGTGGCTGTATCCCCACGTGATATAGGAATCGGCCATTCTACTCCTCTTACTTAGTGATCAAATTCAGGATCAACTAGTGTTCGATTGAAGTGGTGAGCTTCCATACACTAGAAGGCTCTATTTCATATCATTGATGTTTTTACATATTGTAGTTATTTCATAGATATTGGTTTTGGCTATGGTTGGGGGCATGTCCCAATTGGATATTATTTTACTTATGGTTAGAGGCTTTGTAGAACTACTATGGGTTGGTATAGGCAGTGCCGGTAGTGGTGTCAGCCGTTGTATTGGTATTGGTATTGGGGCTAATACCGTTTGACTATATTTATGATTGTTCCATCTTATTATGTTATGTTATGGACATAAACTTAGTTATTATATCGGTTTGGTTATGGTTGTTTGTTGGTATTAGATGGTTAGACTTCATGGTTATGAACTTTTCTCAAAGTCCCGAGTTGTGCATAATGCTATCTTGTTATATGTTTGGAATTCATCTGACTTAGGGTACATGTTTGAAGGTTGGGTTGGGTTACGGGGGTGGTCCTCGGTCCTGGTTGGACTTGGGATGTCCATTACGATAAGGCCCCAGTTCGAGTTGTGCTAAGTTGGTATCAGAGCTTTAGGTTCATGTTCCATTGAGGATTCCCCAAAGATGTCTTGAGTAGAGTCTCTTTTAAGGGTGTGTAGTGCGCCACACTCATAAGGGAGAGGCTATAAGGCATTTAGGAATATTTCTCTTTCTTTGTGTTCTATTTTTAAGCTTGGAGTCCAAGTCGTGAAATCTTCTCTAATTATTGTTTGTTTACTTTTCAGATCATGCCTGACGATATAATACACATAAAAACTCCTCTTTCCCAACTGGGGGCAATGCAAATAGGATACATTCTACTTAAGGGATCCATACTCGGCCTAGAGGTCAAGTTCTTGATTATCCTAGAGTTTCACCAATTTCTTTTAGTCCTCCTTAGGCCAATGTGACAAATATAGAGTTTCTTTAGTCAATTCATATGATTGCTAAGTTTGTGGCTTCTCAGGCTGAGTGTGGAGCATTGCTATTCAATATTTTGAGTCCACAAGGGTTCGCCAGTTCATGATGTTGAGTACTGGTGTTAAGATAGAAAAGGATCCTTAGGGTTTTTTGGATGAGGAATGGGATAGGGCGAGGGGTGATGTTGAGGAGTCATCTTTATGGGAGACTTTTTCTTATTCATTTCTTGACTGCTTCTTTCCTTAGCAGTTGAGGAAAGACAAAATAGAGGAATTTATTAATTTGAAGCAAAGAAAGATGTTAGTCAAGGAGTATGCCTTGAAGTTTCACCAGTTGTCTAGGTATGCTCCGGAAATAGTGTCTGATATGAGGGCTAGGATGAGAAAGTTTGCTTCAAGACTGTCTAGAGTATTAATCCTTGAAAGCAAAATTGTATTTCTGATCAAGGACATGGATATCTCTAGGTTGGTTGTTCATATGTAACAAATGGAGAAAGAAAAGAAAAAGTAGGTCAAGATAGGGAAAGCAAGGTAATAAGTTTAGGTTCTTTTAGCAAGGTGGTGGCCAATAACAAAGTCGTAGAGATGGTAGTAAGTGGCCAAATAAGATATGAGAGAGTTTTGGTTTCTTTTCCATAGCTAGTGTTCCTTACCCAAAACTGTTGGGTGAAAGGATTCAGTAGGGTGGAGACAACTTTAGGGCATAAGGTGCCCAATCTTAGGCTAGTGAGGCACAATCAAATTTATTGTGTCCTCCTAGTAGGTTCTGTGGTCAAATGCATTGAGGTTTCTGTGATGAAGGGAGGGATATATGCTTTAAATATAGTAAGCCAGGCCATATGCTTAGAAATTATATGATGAGTAAGGTTGCTTCAGGAGCGAACAAGGTTTCGGTTAACTCTTCATCTATTCCTGCACCGATGGGTGCTGCTTTTACATCTATTTTTGCTTTTGGTACTGGCACTAGTCAAAATCGTCTATATGCATCACTACCCGATAAGAGTCTAACGTATCGCCTGATGTCATGATTGTTATGTTGCAACTCTTTTCTCGTGACTTGTATTATTTTCTTTATCCGGGGTGCACTCTTTCTTATGTTACCCCATTTGTGGCTGTGTATTTTGGTTTTGATCCTGAGGTTATTTCAGATCTTTCTTTTGTTTTTACCCTGATAGGTGACTTGGTGATTACTAAAAGAGTCTATAGGGGGTGTGTGGTATCTTTTGGTAGTAAGGAGACTTTGGTGGATTTGTATGAATTAGATATGGTGGATTTTAATGTTTTCAGGGTATGGATTGGTTGCACTCATGTTATACATCTCTAGATTTTTGGACCTATAAGGTTGTCTTTAGGTTCCTTGGTGAGCCAGTTATTGAATAGGAGGGTGGTTCTTTAGCTCCTAAAGGGAAGTTTATCTCATATCTTAGAGCTCAGAGATTAATCTCCAAAAGGTGTCTTTATCATCTTGTATGGGTTAAGGATTCTAACTCGGAGGGTCCATCTTTGCATTCAGTTCTTGTGGTGAATGAATTTCCTAAGGTCTTCCCTGAATGAGCTCCCTAGTGTTTCTCCTGATACAGAGATTAAGTTTGGGATTGATCTGGTTCCGAACACGCATCTAATTTCTATTCCTCTGTATAGAATGGCTCCGGCTGAATTGAAGGATTTTAAAGAGCAACTTAAGCATTTTTTGGATAAGGGTTTCATCCATCCTAGTGTATCCCCGTAGGGTGCGCCTACGTTATTTGTATGTAAGAAGGATGGTTACCTTTAGATGTGCATTGGCTATCATCAGTTGAATAAGGCAGCGGTTAAGTACAAGTATCCTCTTCCAAGGATAAATGACTTATGTAATTAGTTGCAGGGTGCTAAGTTCTTCTCCAGAATTGATCTTAGATCCATGTATCATTAGCTTAAAATTAGGGAGGTGGATATCCCTACGACTACCTTCCGTACTCGATATGGGAACTTTGAGTTTTTGGTTATGTCATTTGGGTTGACCAATGCTCCAGCAATGTTTATGGATTTGATGAATAGGGTTTTCCGTCAATTTCTGGATCTATTTGTCATTTTGTTCATAGATGACATCCTGGTGTATTCTACGAGTGAGGTAGATCTTGCCAATCACCTCTGTATTGTGTTGCAGACCTTGAACAAGCTGCCATTGTATGCTAAATTCTTGAAATATGAATTTTGGTTGAAAACTGTCATTCTTCTGGGTCATTTTATTTCTAGTGAAGGGATCATGGTAGATACACAAAAGATTGCAGTGGTTAAGAAATGTCCTAGACCCATGACTCCAATCGATATTCGAAGGTTCTTAGGTTTGGTTGGTTATTATAGGAGGTTTGTGAAGGTTTTTTCTTCTATAGCTACCCTATTGACTAAATTGACTCAGAAGAAGGTAAAGTTCTTGTAGTTGGATATGTATGAGGGTAGTTTTAAGAAGCTAAAGGATAAGCTAACTTCGGCTCCGATATTGACTTCCTGAAAGCAATGAGGGGTTTGTGGTTTATTGTGATGTGAACCTAGTGGTACTTGGCTGTGTTTTGATGAAACATAGTAAGGTGATTACCTATGCTTCTAGGCATTTGAAGGTGCATGAGAGGAATTATCCAACTCATGATCTGGAATTGTTAGCGATGGTTGATATCTTCTCAAATCATAAGAGTCTGCAGTATGTGTTCACTTAGAAGGATCTTAACCTCAGGAAGAGGGAAGGATTGAGCTTCTCAAGGATTCTAATATAAGTCTTTACTACCACCCAGGTAAAGCTAACGTGGTTGCTGATGCTCTTAGCAGGTTGTCTGATACAAGACAAAGCTACAAAAATGGAAACGACACACAAACAATGGAAAAACTAAAAATAAAGAAACGAGATAGAAAATAAAGGGATAGATAGATTGACATAAACCAATAATGAGAGGACAACTAAGGGTATACTAAACCCTAGACCTTCCTATCAATCATTGACAACACCAACCTCTTACGAGGATACAAACGAGAATGAATTCCCGAGAACCCACATTTTTAACGAATCAAGAAACTCCTAACAAGTTTCTACAAAACACTCTCAAGTGTATTCAATTAATCATTCTTCAACTAACTAAAAAATGAAATAAAACTAGCTATTTATAGCCATGGGGTATTTATAACATAATGGGCCCAAAAGTGACCCTAAAAGCCATTAGGCCCAAAAGTGACCCAAAGCCCAAAACTATGGAATGGACGCCTATACTCTCTCGAAGCCCAAGCTATCATCCAAATGCGGTGTCGCCCATTCCTTTCATAGAGGATATCACCAAATATAGCTTTTTTACAAGATATCCTCCATTCATGTATTTGACCTCCTAAAATAACCAATTCTTGGATCCGTTGATGTAATCCTTGAAGCATCGATCCCAAAGGAGTAGATCCCATTGATATTATATCATCCTCCCTTTCTTGAAGAGGATTCATCCTCAAATCCAACTCCATTATCAACTTGTCTTTGTACCTTTCAAGTTTGGAATCCTTTGGTAAGAATTTCGTTAGGATTTTAAGCTTATTTTCATATGGCATTCTCCTTGCATCCTCCTTTGATATTGTTTGTTCATGAACCTACACAAATAAAGGAGTGATGCTAGGTAAAATTATAGCATCATGGTTAGCGAGTGACAAAGGTTCCATGTTGGAAGTGGTATTTTTAATTTGGATTTGGGTTGGTTGAACAATGTCTTTGGGAGCTTGGTTTGTAGTGGGTTGGGTAGAGGAAACATGTTCTTAAGGTGGAATCGGATGTGGCCTTTGGTAATGGGGTGTTTGTTGGTGGAATTGTGGTGGTTGGGGTACATTTTGTGGGGTTTGGGGAGTAAGACGTCACCTTTCCCATGTTCTCCTTCAAGCATGACCCATCCTCCTTCAACTATTCAATTGTTGTTGCAAACCCATGATGGCTTCCCAAAGAGTATCAAATTGGGCCCGACTTAGAATAGGTTGAACCTCAACTCCCGAGGCCATGGTAATGGATGACTCAATTAAAAAAAAATAAGAACTTGAATTCAAGAATCAAAATAAGAAATGAACAAATCAAAACAACAAAATGAACAAGACATATAACGCACAAAGACTTGAATTCAAGAGCTAAACTAAGAAAAAAAATAAAGACAGAAGAAGGAAAAGGCACAAGAATTTAAGACACAACGAAGAACAAATCAAGAACTAATTTAAAAACTAAGTAGAATACGATTTAGTTGTTAATTAGTGTCAAAAATCAAAGAAATGACAAGAGGAATTAAGAGATGAAATCAATGGTTTTTGAACCTGATTTAGTTGAGTTTTGAAGTTAATAAGGTGTTCAAATGAGGTGAAGATGCATTGGGAATGTTCTTGGGAAGCCTAGGGACAACTTGGGTGCACTTCAAAGCCCAAGCAGACTGTTTTGAAGTGTGGCCACATTCTGGACGCAGGTAGAGGGAAGATTGGCCGCAGGTAAGTGATTACTAACTGCCTTGACATGCGGCTGACCTGCTGGAGCAGCCTACACGCACATCAGGCGTAGGTTGGACGTATGAGGAGGATGGCACACTAGATTGGAATGCAGATGATCTTCTGGAGCACTTCACATACACCTCAGGCGCACTTCAGACGCATTTCACCCGCCCTAAACAGCTTGCACTTGTATTATGGACCTCAAATGGTCCCCCCTTTTTGTCCTCACTTGGGAATATTATTTAGGTCCTTTAAAAAAGTACTTGTACAAACACTTTTTTACACCTTTTTCTTTACTTTTGAGCATCAAACAACCACCTTTTGAAGAAAATTCCCCTTGAAGATTTGGATTTCTCCAAGAACACTCTAGAACAATAACAACTTCAAAATGCTCTAAATCTTCAACCCTTGCTTAGAATGCGGTGAAATTTTGAACTTAGGCTATTTTCAACCTTCTAAACATATCTCAAGAATCAATTTCCTCAAATTCTCAATTAAAAATTCCAGATTTTAACTCCACCTTCAACCTTCAAACTTGAGCTTCTTAACAATGGTAGACCCTCTGATTCACCTCAGATTGAGCTCAAATTCAAGTTTTAGTCTCTAATGGTGTTAGGGAAAAATAATCTAACACCAAAAAATAAGAAAATAAAATCAAAAGCTCAAAATTTGACCTAAAGGCAAAAACATGAATAGTGAATTTTTTTTAGATTTTCGATTTTTGACTCCTTTTTGTTGATTTTTGAGATGGCAAAACCCAAGACTAGAATCCTGGAAATGATTCTAAGCCTATATATTAATACCAAATGATATAATACAAAACAATAACAATGGAAGCGACACACAAACAATGGAAACACTAAAAACAAAGATACGAGATAGAAAATAAATGGATAGATAGATTGACATAAATTGATACTGAGAGAAAAACCAAGGGTATACTAAAACATAGAACTTCCTATCAATTATCGACAATACCAACCTCTTACGAGGACATAAACGAGAATGAATTCCCTAGCATCCACGTTTCTCACAAATCAAGAAACTCCCAACAAGTTTCTGCAAAACACTCTCATGTGTATTCAATTCACCATTCATCAACTAACTATAAAATGAAAGAAAAATAACTATTTATAGCCATAGGCTATTTATTACACAATGGGATCAAAAGTGACCCTAAAATCTATTGGGCCCAAAAGGGACCTAAAGCCTAAAACAATGGAATGGACATGCATACTCTCTCAAAGCCGAAGCTATCATCCAAATATGATATTGCACATTCCTTTCATTGAGGATATCACCAAATATAGCTTGTTTCCAAGAAATCCTCCATTCATGTATTTGACTTACTAAAATGACCAAGTCTTGGATACGTTGATGTAATACTTGAAGGATCGACCCCAAAGGAGTGGAGCCAATTGATCTTGTATCATTGTCTATGAGGAGTTTAGCTCATATGGAAAAATAAAAGTAAGAGTTGGTAAAGGATATTCACTGCTTGGATGACCTTGGGGTTCGTCTTTTAGACTCCCAAGATGGTAGTGTATTGGTATAAAAAGTGGTTTGGTGGTCTCTTAGTACAAAGATCAAGGAGAAACAAATACTATATCATGTCTTGATGAAAATCAAGGGTGATGTAGGTGGGTAAAAGGTAATGGTATTTTAGGTTAGTAGTAATGGTGCCCTGAGGTACCAAGAGAGGTTATATGTTCCCGACGTTGATGGTTTGAGAAAAAAGATCTTAGATGAGGCACATGAATTGTGCTATGTTGTTCATCCCAGTTCAACAAAAATGTATCATGACCTCAAGGATATGTATTGGTGGAATGGTATAAAGAGGAACGCAGCTAATTTTGTTGCCAAGTGCATTATGTGTCAACAAGTGAAAGTTGAGAACATGAGGTTCGTAGGCTTGTATCAAGAAATTTAGTTGCCTGAATGAAAGTGGGAAGTTATCAAAATATATTTTGAAATAGGTCTTCCTCGATCTCAAAATCAATTCGATTCAATTTGGGTTATTGTGGATAAAATAACAAAGTCGGCTCACTTCTTACCAGTAAGGATTAACTTTTTGGCTGGGTATTATGTGAGGTTGTATCTTCATGATATTGTGAAGCTTCATAGGGTACCTATTTTGATAATCTCTAATCATGGTACACAGTTTTCATCTCACTTCAGGTGATCATTTTAGAAAGGGTTGGGGACTAAGGTTAGTCTGAGTAACCCAAAGATGGATGGGCAAGAAAAAAAGACTATTGATACATTACAAGATATGCTTCGTGTATGTGATATTAATTATTATGGTAATTGGGATGAGCATCTACCTCTTGTAGAGTTTGCTTACAACAATAGTTATTATTCTAGTATTAAAATGGCCCCTTTTGAGACATTATATGGTAGGAGGTATAGACTTCCTATGGGTGGTTCGAGCTTAGTGAGGTGGATATGTTTGGCATAAATTTGGTTTATCAGACTATGGAGAAGGTAAAGGTGATTTCAGATAGGATTAAGGCTTACCAAAGTTGCCAAAAGTCCTATGTGTATGTAAGGCATAGGGACTTGGAGTTTGGGTTGGGGAAAAGGTATTCCTAAAAGTGTCTCCCGTGAAGGGGGTAATGCGGTTCGGGAGAAGGGGAAGCTTAGTCCCCAGTATGTTGGTCCTTATATGGTTGTGAGAAGTTTGGTAGTTTTGCGTATGAATTGGAGTTGCCTTCTAGTTTGTGTTTTATTCATCCGGTATTCCATGTATCTATCTTGAGAAAGTGTACAGGTGATCTTTCATAAGTCATTTCTTTTGAAAGATTGAGTATCTTGAATTCTCTATCTTATAAAGATATCTCGGTTGAGATCTTAGATCAGTAGGTTTATTAATTACGGACCAAGGATGTAGCTTCGGTTAAGGTTCTATGGAGGAACCACAAGGTGGAGGAGGCTACTTGGGAAGCAAAAGATGACATGAAGTCCAAGTATCCGCATTTGTTTTCCAATCTAAATATTCATGCTTAAGGTATGTGTTTCTTATAACATCCTTATTTCCTAGTTTTTATTAAATGAAAGATTAATTTTTTTGCATCTTTATTAAAGATAAGAGTAGAGACATCTAGGGTTGTAAATCGTGCTTGTACTACCTTGTCCATCATTTGGGGATGAATGATCCTAGTGGGGGAGATTGATACACCCTGGGTTTTGATCCTTAAAATTTCTTGAGTTTTTGTCATCTGGACATCATACGACTTGGGGTACTTAATGTATGATGTGGTACGATTTGGTTGGTCTTGGTCATATCTTAAATAGTGTGGGTTGGTTGGTTTTTGTCCTAAGTATAGTTGGGTCCTACTAGTCATACCTTAGGATACAAGTAGTATGTTGCAAATCATATTTTGCCCTTTGTTTAACCTAGAGGATTATATTCTGCCTAAGGTACAGTTTCATAGTACAAATCATATGGTTGGGTACAGTTTTGCTTGGGTGGTCATATGTTGGACAATGTTGGGGTCCAAGAGGAGGCCTAGGGTATGATATAAGGGTACCACTTGTACCCTAGAGTACGGTTGGGGGGTGGTCGTGCCTTGCTGTGGGAATTTTATGTTGTTTAAGTTAGGGGTAATCTGGACATTTTCCTTCTTAACCTCTTAAGGCCCCATAACTTATATCACTCTTGGGATATCATTTACCCTAATATTTAAATCTTAAACACCTAGAAACTCTCTCAAATTCTCTTAAAGGCTCTTAGGTCAAAGAAGGCTAGGGTTTCATCAATAGGATCAATTTTAGACTTACAAGGGTGGTTTCTCTTAATATTTTTCTCAATATAAGGCATGTTAGTCCTCCCTTATAGTTAGTTCCAATTAAATGTATGGTAGTGGTGTCAGCCATAGTATTGACATTGGTATTGGGGTTGATACCGTTTAATTTTATTTATGATTGTTCCATCCTATTATGTTATGTTATGGACATAAACTTGGTTATTATATTGGTTTGGTTATAGTTGTTGGTTGGTATTGGATGTTTAGAGTTGCTTGAGTTGATCATGGTTATGAAATTATCTCAAAGTCCTGAGTTATGCATATCGTTATCTTGTTATATGTTTGAAATTCATCTAACTCAGGGTACGTGTTTGGAGGTTAGGTTAGGTAATAGGGGTGGTTCCCGATCTTGGTTAGACTTAGGATGTCTATTACTTCAAGCCACTAGTTCGGGTCATGTTAAGTATGTATTCACGCAGAGAGCTGAATCTCAAGCAGAGGCAGTGGTTGAAGTTATTAAAGGATTATGACATGAGCTTGCACTATCATCCGGGAAAGGCTAACATAGTTACTGATGCTCTTAGCAGGATATCCATGGGTAGTATTTCTTATGTTGAGGAAGAAAAGAGGAATTTGGTTAAGGATATTCATTATCTTGCTAATTTGGAGTTTGAATCCTAAACTCTGAAGATAGAGGTTTGATTGTCCAAGAGGCAGCTAAGTTATCCCTTTGTGCAGAAATGAAGGAGAAATAGGCCAGAGACCCCATATTAATACAGATTAAGGAAGATGTTAGGCAACCAAAAGTGATGGCTTTTCAATTTGGAGGTGATGGCATCTTGAGTTACAAGGTAGACTATGTGTGTTGAATGTAGATGGGCTGCATGAGAGGATCCTTGACGAAGCTCATACTTCCAGGTATATTTTTCACCCTGGCTCCACTAAAATGTATCATGATCTCAAAGAGATTTACTGGTGGAATTATATGAAAAAAGATGTTGCTAACTTTGTGGCTAAGTGTTTCAGGCAGGTGGTACATCTCAAGAAATAGTTTTGCCTTTATGGAAATAGGAGATGATTAACATGGACTTTATTATCGGACTTCCACGATCCCAGAACCAATATGATTCTATTTGGGTAATTGTAGACAACATGATCAAGTCTTCTCACTTTCTTATAGTGCGGACAGATTATTTGGGAAATGATTATGCTAAGCCATACATTGAGGAAATAGTTCATTTGCATGGGTCTCCAATATCTATTATATCCAATCGAGATACAAAACTCTCTTCTCAGTTTTGGAGTTCTTTCCAGAGGGATTTAGGTACCCAATAAACCTTAGCACAACCTTTCACCCTCAAATGGATGGGCAAGCGGAACACACCATTTAGACCTTAGAAGATATGTTGAGGGCTTGTATGGTTGACTTTAAGGGTAGTTGGGTGGATTACTTTCTGCTAATAGAGTTTGCCTATAACAATAGCTGCCACACTAACATCCATATGGCTCCTTTTGAGGCTTTATATAGTAGAAGGTGTAGGTTACCGATTGGTCGGTATGAGATAGGTGAAAACTATTTATTTGGACCTGACCTTATTTATCATGATAGAGAAGGTGAAAGTCATTAGAGAGAGACTTAAGATAGCTCAGAGTCGCATATTAGGAGAAGAGAGTTAGAGTTGATGATTGGGTGTTTCTAAAGGTCTCCCCTATGAAGGGAATCATGAGATTCGAAAAGAAAGAAAAACTCAGTCCTTGCTATATATGCCTTTATTAGATTACAAGAAGGATTGGTGGAGTTACTTATGAGTTAAATTTTCCCATAAGTTTAGCTTTCTGTTCATCCTGTATTTCATGTATCAATTCTTAAGAAATGTATTAGAGATCATTCGCTTGTGTTACTTGTGGATGAGATTGGTGTGAAGGATTCATTATCATATGAAGAAGAACCCATAGCTATTTTAGATTGCCAAGTTTGAAAGTTGAGAAGTAAGGAAATAGCTTCGGTTAAAGTGTTGTGGAAGAATCATAAGGTTGAGGAAGCTACTTGGGAGTTGGAGAGTCACATGCATGAAAGATATCTAACCCTCTTTGAATCTGCGGATGATGATATGGAAGGTATTGATATTATATTACTCTTTTCGTTCCATGTAACGTTTGAAATCGTACTTGTTATATTCTGAGTCATCATTCAGGGGAGAATAATCCCAAGGGGGAATAATATAACACCCCTTATTTTAATGCTTGAGTAATGTATTCAAAATGACGTTTAGGACCTCTATTTCGATGGTAAGCCATGTTTAGATGTTAAGGGTTGTGTTGGGGGTGTTTTTGAATGTTGGAATTAGGTGTGCATCACCAAATAGACCCTTCGCTAAGGCCGTGCGTCATATGAAAACCACTAATAGGCACTGGATGGGGTGTGATTTTGATGTATATCGCACACCCTCAGGTATGCGTTGGGCATGTAGAGCCTACCCTTAGGTGTGCTTTTGGCATGCGCCATCCAGCAAAAGCCTAGTGCAAAAAATTTCTCTATTTTGATTAAATTTAAGGGCATTAAGGTTTCATCCTTCCAAAATGTTTCAAATCCTATATGGACGAAATTAAGGTCCTTATACGCATCTTAACACTCAAAAAATGCCCAAATCATCTTTCCTTAAGCACAAGAAGTGAAAACTACCTAGGGTTTGAGTATCTTTAGCTTGAAGGTTGGATTTGTATGCTATGTCTTCTCAAATTCAAGGTATGTAGAAACTATTCTAAATATCATGGCCTAAATTATATTTTCTTTATGGATTTTGAATAATAATTATGTATGTGTATATGTAGAATTTCGAGAAACAACTTAAGATCATGAATTAAAATATTTTGCCTATAGGAGATGAGTTTTGAAAGGTGATTTTGAGCACGATTTATGAAATTCCCTTTTCCCTGATGAAATTATAGTCTTAATAAGTTATGAATTGTGAGTTGGGTTTGAGAACATGAATTATAAACCCCCCCATTTCGATTATAAGATTTATGTGTGACAAGTGTTGGGGTTCTGTTATGCATGATGATAATCCTTGAGTGCAAATGCCTCTTCAACTATTTTACATTTTTGTTATGCACATTTTCAAAAGGGTGTTTCCATGATAGAAAGGCTCTTGTGCCCAAACGAAGAAATTGCTTGTGATAAATGAAAACATTTGCCACCATACGTGTAAGTCTTGAAAACAGAGAGTTTTTATGCATAAGTTGCACATGCTTTTGAAATAAGAACTCTTAAGTAATATGATAAATCTATTGGTAGTTATTAATATATTTAGAATAGAAAGGGCTATGGATGTGATATGAAATGATATGGCTTGCAAGTCTGGATATGACGATACCTTGTTACAATATGCCCTTAACAGAATTAGAAAAGAACTTCTTTATAAGAAAGAAGTATGGTTTTAAAGTATTAAAATTGGGCTTAAAGAGAGTTAGATGGTTATCCGAAGGAGGCATTTGAGTATAAGGGCTCATTGCTAGAAACCGTGTTTTGTCGATTTTGGGTTTATGATAAGTTATCCTACATGAGAGGATAATTGCGATATCTCACATGGGGGGATTATTGTGGTATACTCACATGGGGGGTACTAGTTTATGGAAACTCCAATCTTTGCGGTAAACTTGGATTAGGCGCTTGGCCACTGGGTTAAGGGCGGTTTCCATATAGCCCATGTGATTGAATGTATGTAGGGTGTACCATCAAGCTCAAAATTAAAGTCAAGAGTTGAGTGAATGTATTTACTTGAATGAAGTTCTTTTAAGTATGCCCATGTTTTTGGTTTCTATTAGGTTAAAATGTTTTCATAATACTTTTGATCATGTCAAATGAGTTATACTGCTTTTGAATTGATTTGCACACTGGTACATTCCAAGGATTAACCATCCTCTTTGGCAGCTAGATTGTCTCATAATGTAGGATCTGTGGCCAGTCCTTCGGTCTAGTTCAGCAATAGTAGATTGTTCCAAGAGTTCAGAGTTTGTGAGCTTCCCTTACTTCGGAAGACGTCCTATGCATGTGTTAGTTTTCATTTATTTTATGGTCCATCCGAGGGTCTTGTCCCGGTTTAGACAGACTATTGTTTCAGTTCATTAAAGGCTTTGCGGACTATTTTTGATTGGATTTGGGTTTCCCTTTAATTTGATGTTGTAAAATTTTAAGTTTGTTTATGGGACTACCATGTTTTTAGTTTATCTTTCGCATTGTTATACCATATAAGTTTTTCTTATGATTACATGCCAAGGGGTCTCTTAGGCCTTCATGGTTCGGGATACCCATCGCGGCTAGGGGCCTGACTCGCATCATGATAGTATTGGACCATGGGTTAACCTGGGGTCACTCGTTGCCTTAAGCACCGTGTCGCGACTAGGGGGTAGCCTCTGGCTGTGAAACTAGTGTGACCTATTTGGTCTTTTGTAGGTGACTTTCCCCTAAGCATCCTATGTGTTAATTGTTGCATTTTTTAGTATAATAGGGTCATCTAACAGACTGATTTGGGGAAGTATGTGCTACAATTAAGGGAAAGCATATGTTTAGGCAAGAAAAAGTTCGAAAAAAATAGGGAAAAGAAAAGGAAAAAGTGATAAGGGAAAAGTGTTTCGTAGGTTATAGGAGCTCTTTGTGGATTTTTTTTTCCACAATCCAAAAATTCAAAAAAAAATTTTACCTTTTATTTTGCATTTTCTCAAAAAGCAAAACATCAACAGATTTTTTCCTTTATTTTTCTTCAGCATGCATTTATAAATTTAAAATATCAAAAAAAAAATTTCTTTTCTAGGAGCTTTATACATTTTTATAGAGGAAAATCCAAAAAGATTTTTGTTTCAAGTTCTTGTACCTTTTAGATAATGAAAATGCCAAAAAGATTCTTCTTTTAGTGCTGTTATGTTTATCTATGTCGAAAATATTTTCTTCTCGTTGGTGCTTTATTTTAAGGAAATTTCATCTAAAAATACAAAAAAACCCTTCTTTCGTAGTCATTGATTTCTTTATATAGGAAGTTTCAAACCGAAAACTCAAAAACATATTTTATAGACATTTTCATTGTCTTCTTTAGGTTGTGCCCCTCAAGTCTTGGTCCGATCTTTTAGTTAATGATTGATTGTCAATTTTGGATGAACTACACACACCTGATTCTCCTCCCATGGGATTGAGATACATACACAGTCTTTTTAGGGTTTGGTAATCTTATTTACAAATTTCAAAAAAAAATAATTAGCGCTTCATTCAGAGTAGGTGTTTCATATATGCTTTGAAAAAAGAAAAATACAAAAATATTTTCTCTAATAGTCTTAAATTTCATTTTGGTATGAAATTTAGAATTGAAAATCCAAAAAGATTTTTGTCAATATATTTTGAAAATAGTGATAGAAGAAAAAGGAAAAAAAGATTTTCCTTTCATTTTAAATTAGTTGTTTGCACATGTTGCTTCATCAGAAAAATAAAAAAAGATATTCTTTGATATTTTTAGGTTTATTTTTGTATGAATAGCAGAATCAAATTTTAAAAAATTGTGTAAATATCTTTATAGAAAAAACATTTGGTAATAGGTTAGTTAAGTCATGTATTTCTCCACAAAAAAATATAAAAATATTTTCTTTTGGTAAGTATGTATTTCATGTTGTTGTAAGATCCCACAAAATTCTAGTCATTTCAGTCCTATATAGCATGCCAAAAGAGGTCCTAGACTTAGAGAATGTTAGCCAAGTGTTAAGACTTAGAATCATTTTCAAACTTTGAAATTGGATGATCTTATTTTCAATCTTTCCGACCTTAGAATGTCGATTTTCAAATTGATTCATGATCAGGGTTGTCAATAGGTCATATTTGGTGAGTTTCAAAAATTTTGGACTTCTTTTAAGTCACGTTTGGATGACCAAAACAGCAAGCCAATGCGATCTTGACGAGTTATGTTGGCTATCGTGTTGCACCTATCAACGTAACACGTTGGTGATCACGTTGACCCCATCGATGCGGCTCACTGGGTATCACACTGCTGGACTAGTTTTGCTCATTAAATTCTGTGTTTCCAAGGGCATTTAGGTCCTTTTCCCTAAACCCAATTCAGCCAAAATACGAAATTTAATATCTTAAAGGGGAAAAATACATTGATTCTTCTCAAAATCCTCTCAAGAAATAAATCCTAGTTCATCAAGTTCAAGTCCAAGGTCCAAGAAATCCTCCACAATTTTTACGAAATCAAAAATCAAGGTATGTTAGGTGTTGATTGTTGGGTTTCCTTTCACCCTTTGAGTTCAAGAAACTATTTTAAAAACTTGAATTATGATTTTCATGTTATGAATTGAATTATGCCATGTTTGAGTTGTTGTATGGATTTCAAGTTGAGATCTTTTATGGGTTCCATGAAATTATGTTATCATGTTTGTTGAATTATGAATCTTTCATGTGAAAACCCTTTAATTTTCAAGTTTAAGTTGTAGTCATGATGCTTATGTGTTGTTCATTATCATGTGCATTAATTATGCTCCCCAAGTATTTGATAGAATGTCCATGTGAATTGAATAGTGAAATCATGACTTATTAGCATGTGTTCCCAATTATGTACAAGTCCATGACCTCCAAGTGTTTGACAAAATGACTTAATGAATGAATCATGAACGACTGACTATTGCTATGTTTTGAAGATTTGCTATGTTTTATCCATTATGCTATCGAGTCCTAGGTGTATTTATTACCCAAAATCTAGTTGTTTACTTAGTTACAGTAGTTATAGAATAGTCTTAGTAAAGGTTTAGAACAATAGTACTAAGTCAGTAACAGAACTCAGTGAACTCAGTCCAGTTCAATCAGTCAACACAATCAGTGTCAGTTCAGTCAAGCCTAGTACAATCTAGTGATTAGTTCAATGTCGATTCAGTTGGGAGTAGGATTCAGTACTGAGCGAACCCAAGGATAGGGGAATTCTTTCTAGTAGAGGGTTTGACCCTTAGTAGCAGTCCATGTATTACAGAACTATGTAGCTAGCATAGGGTAGGTCGTCCTCCTGCCAGACTAGGGTTGACGCAATCATATATATATATTATGAGTCTTCTTACCATATTAGATTTGACACAACATTGTTAGTATCCCTTGGCAAGGTGATAATACCCTTCCAACTGGGGTCAGAGGTTGGACCCCAACTCAGTCTATAATCGGGGTATGTCGGCTAGATTAACACTTCCACAATTATAGTTTCAGTCTCAGTATTCAGTAAAGAACTCAGACAGTTCTACAGAACCATGACTATCAGTAGGGGTGTACATAGGTCGGGTTGGTTTGGTTTTTTATTAAAATATAACCAAACCAATAATGTTGGTTTTCTAAATTTATAAACCAAATCAAATCAATATATAATTGGTTTTTTTATTTCAGTTTTAGTCGGGTTTTTTTGGTTTTTTCAATTTTTGGTTTTCTTAGTTTTTATAATTATAATGTGATTAAAGAAAAAAAATTAAATGTTTTCACTAAAAAGATGAAAAAAAAATGGTCATAGAGTTGTTTCAATAAAAATCAAGTTGGCAAATTACTAAGACGTCTAAACTACTAGCTCTCAAAGTAATATTATGTGGATACCCAAGTAGTTCAATTTCTAAGTCACTAGTCATAGTAGCTTGTCTGAAAGTTCTCTTCACATAAAATGTGAGCATACCAAAAAACGATGAATTAGAGACAACTTATTAAAAACTTAACTCCATAAAGTAATTAATTATAACACAATTACATAAAAAAAAAAGAGAAAGAAGAGAAACAAACCTAAATCACAACTTGACGAATGAGAAAAGTAAGATGAGGAAATAATGAAAACTCTCTGAAAACTTGGAAAGTAAAATGTAAAAAATGAAGCAATTGAAGACTTTTAGTTTTTTATATTAATATTGGGCTTTGTATTAATTTGTTATTAACGAAAGTATACTATAATTAAAGGCCCAAGAATATATATCTATTTTGTTAATATAAAAAAATAATAAAAGTAATTAGAAAGTAGATTATAAGTAATATTTTTTAACATATACAAAATTAAAATTATATATGTATTACGTCGGTTCGGTTTGGTCTCGGTTTGAATTTTTTTTTGCTAATACCAAACCAAACCAATAATGATCGGTTTTTTTGCCAACACCAAACCAATCAAACCAAACCATAAGTCGGTTTTTTTCCTCGGTTTGGTTTGATTCGTTGGTTTGGTTTGACTTAACAGTTCGATTTGTAAACCCCTAGCTATCAGTTATCAGTTACACAACCATCAGAATTCAGTACTTCAGTATCAGTCTAAACTTTTAGTTATGAGTATTTAGTTATCAAAACTTATTACTTCAATTTCAGTCTAATTCAGACAGACGTTATATGGGAAGTATTGCATATTCAGCATGTTCAGTAGTTACAGTTTTTCATGTACTCTTATCTAGTTACTTCATGATGTTCATGCAGTCAGTTATCATCTCATGCATATTAACCCATGTATATTTGTAAAACCCCACAAAATTCCCTTATAGTTTGAGCCTTAGAGCATGTTGAGTGAAGCGTCATTCCGACCTTAAGAGTTTGAGAGGTGATTTCCCAAGTGTGAAATATTTTGAAACACGTAGAATTTCCCTAATATCGACTTTTTGTCATGTAGATAATTGAGTTAGCTTTCCAACGATACCAATTTTGTAAAAATCCAACATCGAACGAGGAAGTTATGGCCATTTTAATGAATGTTATCAGAATCACCTAGGTTTAACGAACGATTCGACGAACCGTCAAGTCTGCGACAGACCGCCAATCGTCCTATTAAAACCAAGGTAGTGACCCTCTTTTTTTTGGCCATCGTGCAATGGTCAAAATGACGGATCGCCAACTTTTTGATGGACTGTCACTGTTACCATCGCTCTGAGGTAGTGTGGCCTTATCCTGGCCATCGTGCGATGAAAAAAATAGAGGACCACCAAAATTTCGATGTATCATTGCTGAGACCATCATAGCGAGGCAGTATGTCTCTTCTTCTGGCCAGCTTGCGATGGACGATCTGACAGACCATCAAACTTTTAATGGACCATTGATTCGACCGTCGCAGCCCCCGTTCAGTATTTTGAACCTATTTTTGAAGGGATATTTTAGTCTTTTCCCCTCTTTTAAACCCTCCTATATATTCTATGCGAAGCAGATGCCTCATTTACCCATCTCTAACTCTAATGAGCTTGGGTTTTCTCCTCCAAATCAAATCAAAACAAAATTCTTCTCCAAGGAATCTAAGAACTCACCATGGATTCTTCAAATTGAGTTGAGATTCAAGTTTCCTAAGTCAAGTGTGGCAAAAACCCTCTCTTTCAAGGACAAGAATAAGAGTTTAGAGAAAGCTTGTTAATCTAATGTCATAATCTAAGGTATGTGGGATTTTTAATAAGGGCAACCCTTTCACCCTTGTTCACAAAGGCTTATTTACATCATGATTTTTCAGAAATCTATGAAATTTTACATGAATTTGAATTAGGGGTTTTCACCCATTATTATTGAATGTATTATCTTGATATTTCCCATGAATTAAGAGTCAAATGACATGATTTCTGCATGTTTTATTGAGAATTTACAGCTGGGTATAACCCCATGATTTTACTTCTTGAAAAGATAATATTTGCAATGTTTGAGATATTGAAGCATATGACTATATTTATATTTTGAGATAAGTTGCTGAAATTTCTAGATTTCCACATGATTTATGAATCTATATGCTATATATTATGCTTTTGATGAGCTTTAGCTTAAGATTGAACTATGGGTTAGTAAGCCCTATTTGGGACTTGTGAATTTGTGAACTCTTGTGCTATAAGCACCCATGATTTGAGTATTTTGAGATAATTGAGAAATGAATTGACCTAATGTTCCAAGAGCTTTGAAATCCACTTCACTATATGAGATTATTGATTTGATTATTGTGTTCGTGGTGAACCATGAGATTATTCTAAAAGTAGATTTTTATGAGATGAGCATAGATAATCCAAATAGAGTAGTATTTAGCACCGAGGGGGTAAGTTACTATGCTTTCTTACCCAAAAACTATGTGCCATCATAGGTTGGGCTTGAGGCCAAGTTTATGATTATTGGGCCTAAGGCCAATTTGATATTGGGCCCGAGGCCGAGTTTTATGTAGTGATCACTAGACCCAGGTTATACTCTCTGGCAAGAGTATGACACTCCTCCCCAACGTGGGGTCTCTTCCTTAGGAGGACAAAACATTGGACTCCATGTAGCTCGCATGGTTTATGTCAGTTATGAGAACCTCCCTTGCCTTTTAAACTTGAGATCAGCTACTTCTTTGGAAACTAAAGTATTTTCCCTCCTATGAGCTATTTTCCTACTAATGAGGTTGTAAAATGGTTTCCTAGCTAAAGTATTCCCTTGATATGAATTGTCTCTTCAAAAGAAAGTGTTTTCCCTTGATTTGGTATTTTTCCCATGAAACCTTGAGATGAGTTATTTTCACTACACTAGATTATTTTCCTTTTGAGATTGAATGATTTCCCTAAAGCTTGAAATGAAACCTTCAAAATGGTTCAAGTATGTTTCAAAGTGATATGATTTTGAATTCCAAGTATTTGAGTTCAAAAATAGTTATGAGATCTTGAGCACTAATAAAGTTTTACTCTTCTTGAGGCATATGCATGAATTGATAGTATTGTTTAAAGCCCCTTTGGACTTAAGTATTGAGAATAAGAGAAAATTTTGATTTTAAGGTTAAATAATAATGACTCATGAGATTTGTGTTATGTGCCTTATCTTACGTGATTTATGAGCTTTTCATTTGATTCTTATTCAAGATATGTGATTCATCCCATATTGCATCCATGATTTTGCTGAAGAAGGTTGATACTGTTTTATACATCTGTATTCACTCCTATATACTCAGTACATTCCCAAGTGCTGATCCGCATATACGTCTATGTGCTACATTGTCTTATAATCTAGGTACGAATTATAACATATGTACTATGTTCGATCAGTTCACAGCTTCCAGTTTGTAGGTGACAAGTCCTTTTGATTCAAGGTCTTGAGTTAGTGATACGGTTGCGATGAGTGGTATTTCCTTTTTCAGTCATATTGAGTCAGGGTGCTTGGGAGTCATGACCCATCTACCCATGGTCAGTACTAGTAGAGGCTTCATAGATAGTGGGTAGAAGTTGATGTATTGGGTTTCTATTTTGTTGTAAAAAGTTGAGTTGTAACCTTTTGACTCAAGCTTTGATATTGAGCAAATTCATACAAGAGCTATATTCTGCCTTATTCTTTTGATTTTATGTATTTTATTCAGTTATTTATGTGTGATGCCAAGTGAAGGGTTAGGTTGGGTCACTTATGACCCTAGGCACTGTGTAGCATCCTGAGGGGTGATTTTGGGTCGTTACAAATATTATCAGAGCATAACGTTCAATTGTTGTAAGGTGTCTATAAAGCCATGTCTAGTAGAGTCTTTTGGAATGGTATGGAGATGTCTATATTTTTTTTCGAGAGGCTATAAGGCATTTAGGAAAGGTCTCCATTCTTTAGAGTATTAGATTGTGCTATAGAGAGATTCTCTATGCGCTTACGCAGATCCTCTACTTTCTCTATTCAGGCCATCTTCGCCTTATTTTTAAGGTATCAGAAATAGTCAAGCTTGTATCTTTATAGATAGTAGTGGGATTGTAATAGATTTAGAGGTACCCCTTCAGTATTTTTGAGTTTTGATGATTGAAGTGCTTTATTCGTGATTCATAAAAGTCGGGCACTAAGCCCAAGTCAGAGGTGCTTTCAGATTCCTTCTCAGAATCTATGATGTGAAGCTATGCTTCGTTACCCATGTATTACTCTTGAGATATTATTATTCCTATGTTACGATTCCTTTCTAGATAACGTTCTCAGATTATCTAGTAAGAAGAGTCAAAAGTTTCTCAAAGTGGCTTGATAAGAGCCTTGTGGTGTCTCAGGACTCCCTCGTAATGGAAGTTATTGCCTCACTCTTATGAGTCTTGCAAGTGAAATAGAAGGAGATGTGTATTCTTAGATCATTGAATATTGTGTGTCAAGTTTCTATCTTTTGCAACATGTAATCTTGTTATCATTGTCTTTTTGAAAAGAAAAAAATCAAGCCTAGTGAAGCCGTATGGAGATCTTTTGATTCACTAGCATAGTTGCTTTGTTATTCATCTTATTTTCTTATTCAAAACATAAAACCAAAGTCTAGTGAAGCTGTGTGAGGCCTATTTTGATTCACTAGAAACTTGTTGTGCATCCCGTTGTTCTTGTGTTGGTTGGAACTAGGGGTTTAGAGTGGTGGTGACAAGAGAAGCGGTAAGGACCATTTGTTGAACTTATATGTATATATGTATAGCTGAATTTTGTTGCACATGTGTGAGCTATTAATGAAGTGTTGTGTCCTTGATTGTTTATTTGTGTGAAGTGGAGATGGAATCATTAGTTAAGGAAAAATATTGTTTGTTGATGTATGAAGAGAGTTGTTATGGTAACTGTTGCTTTGGAAGGTATAGGTTATTGATGAAAGTACTTGGTAAATGGGTGTTGTTGATTTAGGCACCCCTAAGATTGTAGGATTGGAGTTTAGTTAAGACTTATAGGGCTATGAGCTACGTTGGGGCTATATAAATAGGTGGATAGTAATGATATGTAGAAGGAGGGTGTGTTGGTGAATTAGAAATAAGATGGGCCATGTGATTGTGATCGATTATTATCGGTTATGAAGTTTTAATGGGCAAGTGAATTTGATCTTTTATTTTATGACATCCGAGTGAGATTAGCGCTAGACCCTAAGCTTGAATGAATGGTGGTCATGAAAGTGGAGGCGGCGATTTCTTATTTAATGGTACTAGTTGTAGGAAAGTGATCTAATAGGCTTGAATAGTGTGTGCAAGGGCCTAAGTTTGTTTGATTTGTAATCAAGTTTGATGTTGTATGTATGATGAAGAAGTAAGCCCAAGGTGCCATGGGGCTGCTTTGTTCTCGAGGATAATTGCATGTTGTCTGGGTAGTAGTAATACTCAGTTGCTAGGTGGGACTAGCGAGATTATGAATGAAGGTGTTGTGCGTGATTTCGATTCTCATGGTTTAGAAACATAAGTTATAGGCGATGTAGTGGTAGGCTATGGCAGGAGTGGTATGGTCCGTCAGAGAATGGTAGATACCCGTTCTAAGCGTTAAGTAGTAAATGAAGACTATTGGGGTTATAGACAGATGGTGTGTATCTCAGGAGGTAGTTTATGAGTTGGTATCACGCTTTAGGGAGTGATGTGATAGAGCATTACGTGGGGCAGTTACAGCTGACTAAGGACATGACCCTAGATAGAAAGATTTAGAGGAAAAGTATTAGGATAGAGGGCTAAGGGTATGGATGCATCGTAGTCGGTAATTAGGTGGACTTTGATGTCCTCGGTTTGGCAATGTACAATTTGTTGTGAATGTCGTACCTATGTTTTTTTATGGTGTCCTATGATTTGAATGCTTTTGTATGCTGCCTTTTTGTCCTGAGCCATAGGCCTATTGGAAACAGCCTCTTTACTCCTTTAAGGGTAGTGGTATGGTCAGTGTACAATCTACCCTCCCCAAACTCCACTTATGTGTGAATATATTGGGTTTGTAGTTGTTGTTGTTTTATGCTTTGATGCAGTCATTCAGTTCAAGTTCTTTTATTTATGTGCATTGTTATATCCCCGACTCTAGAGCAAGGTGATGATAGTCGGACCAGAGTTTATGTGGTGGTTTACCACCTTAGAGAGATGGCTTAAGTCTAAGGGGGAGATGATAGGACCGATAACCAGGTCGAACCTTGAGACTCTAGTAGATGTACCAGTGAGCCATAGAATAGCTTCGAAAAGGATTGATGCTTTACCCTAATCTCATTTTAGTGCTTTCTGCTGTCCCAGTACTTGCTCATGTTTTACATTTCTATTCCATTATCCTAATTCATGTTCATGCATATGATAGAGAATTATGTATTCTCTTAGTCCTGAAATGAGGGGTTATGGTGCATTTAGCAGTCGGGATCACATCCCATTAGTTTTGAACTCCAAATTCGGATCATGCAACTCCTGACTTAAGTACTCGAGCAATGCTTTTACTGACTTGTGAAGCCCATATTTGTATCATACATGTTTTGGGCTAAACCACTTTGATAAGTTTGTGATGTTAAAGGCCTCAAGAGTCAGTTGAGTGCCTAGTAGGTGCAATGTCCCTTCATACTCTAGGTTCTCATGTTCTAACTTTTCAGCGACCTCTTGCTTAGGTTGCGATAGAGATAATGGATAGTTATGCCGATAAGAGAGAGTAGAAGTGTTGTGTTGGGAAAGATAGTCATATGTATAGGTTGACTCTTAAGTCCCTCTTGTCCAAGAATCTCTAGAACCCTTTTCTGAAGTTCAAAGATTCTTATGTTTATGAGTTTTCATGATTCATATGAGTTGAAATTGATGTTCATGCTATGATTAAGTTGCGACTCGTGTTTGTTTACAAGGTTATCAAGCTTTGACCCTAGTATGTGATATTCATGTGATGTCCATGATAAACCCTTTTCATGTTGCTTGTTAGATGATGTGTTCATGCCAATTGAGTAAAGAAATTGTTGAATAAGCAACGGATGCTCCTCATATGTTTGATGAAATGCTTATATAAAGGAATTAGAGCCAATACAACATGATGACTAGGAACCCCCCCACTTGTGTGCAAGCTTATGCATGCCAAATGTTTGTTGAAAAGCCTCAGTAAATGAATTGTGACACGATAGTTTGGAATTCCCCCAATTATGTGCTCTTTGTACATGCTAAGCCTTTGATACATGCTAAGTGTTTGATGGATGAGCTGTGACGTGACATGAAGTTTCATCAATTATGTGTTCTCCGGTAAATGCTAAGACCCTAAATACGTGCTAAGTGCTTGATGCAAGACCTTGTTGAATGGAGTGTGACCCAATAGCATTCCCCTCCAAGTTATCACGTGCTTCTAATCCCTAAATGCTTGAAGTGACGCCTTAGTGATTGTGATGGAAAATGAATGCCCATGGTTATGAATGGTTATGTTTTACCTTTCTGTTATCTAGTCCTGGGGGTATGTGTACCCGACAATTTAGCTGCTTTCTAGATCCCTTGTCCATCTTTGTGAAGATCTCAGTCAGCCATGATTCTCAGAAATTCGTTAGTTATAGAACTCAGTACTCTTAGAAAGTTACAGAACTTGAGTAATCTCAGTATCTAGCACTCTAGCCTCGATTGTACACTTTGCTTAGATCTAGTACTATACACATGTTCAATGCAAACCTCTGTAGTATTTGAGTACTCTTTTTAGAGTTTATAATATTCTGTCAGATAGTGGAACAGGCGAATTCGGTTATTCATATGAGTCGACTTAATTAATCAGCTTTTGTACCATCAGTTCCTGAGATTATTCACCATAAAGGACTGACCTCAACCTCTGTACTCAGTTATCTATATCGAGAGGTCCAGTTATTCAGTATTAGTATTATTGAACCCCGAGATCATCCGTCAGATAGGCTTGATCTCAGATTCAGTTTAGTATCCTTATTATTCCAAGATCACCCGCTAGATGGACTTGATCCCAGTAGCATATTCAATTGAGTATTCTTGCTACCAGCTCTAAGGGTCACCCATTAGATAGGCTTGATCTCAATTTTTGGTTCAGTTAATTATCTTCTTTGGTAGATTCAGTGTGAAAAGTATTTCAGTTGTTCTCCCTCAGAATTTCCCTAATATCGACTTTTTGTCATGTCGTGCATTGAGTTAGCTTTCCAACGGTAACAATTTCATCAAACTCCGACATGGAATGAGGAAGTTATAGCCGTTTTACTGAACGTTGTCGGAATCACCTAGATTTGACAGATGATTCGACGGACCGTCAAGTCTGCGACGGACCATTAATCATCCCATCAAAACTAAGGCAGTGACCCTCATTTTTTGGTCATCGTGCGACGGCCTGAATGACGGACTGCCAACTTCTCGATGGACTGTCACTTTTACCATTGCTCTGAGGCAGTGTGGCCTCATCCTAGCCATCATGCGATGGACAAAATGGTGGACCAAAAAACTTTTGACGGACCATCGCTGAGATCGTCACAACAAGGAAATATGTCCCTTCTTCTGGCCAGCTTGCGATGGATGATTCGACGGACCCTCAAACTTTTGACGGACCATCGATTCGATCGTCGCAGCCCCCGTTCAGTATTTTGAACCCATTTTTAAAGGGATATTTCATTCTTTTCCCCTCTTTTAAACCCTCCTATATATTCTATGTGAAGCAGCTGCCTCATTTTCCCGTCTCTAACACTTTTGAGCTAGGGTTTTCTCCTCCAAATCAAATCAAAACAAAGTTCTTCTCCAAGGAATCTAAGAATTCACCATGGATTCTTCAAATTGAGTTGAGATTCAAGTTTCCTAAGTAAGGTGTGGCAAGAACCCTCTCTTTCAAGGATAAAAAGAAGAGTTTAGAGAAAGCTTGTTCATCCAATGTCATAATCTAAGGTATGTGGGGTTTTGAACAAGGATAACCCTTTCACCCTTATGCCTAAAGGCTTATTTACATCATGATTTTCTTGAAATCTATGAGGTTTTACATGAATTTGAATTGGGATTTTCACCTATTATTGTTGAATGCATTATCTTGATATTTCCCATGAATTAAGAGTCAAATGACATGATTTCTGCATGTTTTATTGAGAATTTACAGCTGGGTATAAATCCCATGATTTTACTTCTTGAAAAGATAATATTTGCAACGTTTGAGATATTGAAGCATATGACTACATTGAGGTTTTGAGATAAATTGCTGAAATTTCTAGATTTCCACATGATTTATGAATCTATATGCTATATATTATGCTTTTGATAAGCTTTAACTTGAGATTAAACTATGGGTTAGTAAGCTCTATTTGTGACTTGTGAATTTGTGAACTCTTGTGCTATAAGCACCCATGATTTGAGTATTTTGAGATGATTGAGAAATGAATTGACCTAATGGTCCGAGAGCTTTGAAATCTAATGAATTGACCTAATGGTCCGAGAGCTTTGAAATCTACTTCACTATATAAGATTATTGATTTGATTATTGGGTTCATGGTGAACCATGAGATTATTCTAAAAGTGGATTTTTATTAGATGAGCGCAGATAATCCAAAGGGAGTAGTATTTAGCACCGATCCGGTAAGTTACTATGGTTTCTTATCCTAAAACTATGTGCCACCGTAGATTGTGCCTGAGGTTGAGTTTATAATTATTGTGCCTAAGGTCGAGTTGATATTGGGCCCGAGGCCAAGTTTTGTTTAGTGATCACTAGACCCAGGTTATACTCCCTGGCAAGAGTATGACGTTCCTCCCCAACATGGGGTCTCTTCCTTAGGACGACAAAACGTTGGACTCCATGTAGCTCACATAGTTTATGTTGGTTACTAGAACCTCCCTTGCCTTTCAAACTTAAGATCAGCTACTTCCTCAGAAACTAAAGTATTTTCCCTCCTATGAGGTTTTTCCTACTAATAAGGTTGTAATATGGTTTCCTAGCTAAAGTATTCCTTTGATATGAATTGTATCTTCAAAAGGAAGTGTTTTCCCTTGATTTCCCATGAAACCATGAGATGAGTTATTATCACTAAACTAGAGTATCTTCCTTTTGATATTGAATGATTTCCCTAAAGCTTGAAATGAGATATTTTTCTAAAGAGAATAAAATGCCTTCAAGTATGCTTCAAAGTGATGATTCCGAATTCCAAGTATTGGAGTTCAAAAAGAGTTATGAGATCTTGAGCACTAATGAAGTTTTACCCTCCTTGAGGCATATGCATGAGTTGATAGTATTGTTTAAAGTCCCTTTAGCCTTGAGTATTGAGAATAAGAGAAGATTTCTGATTTTAAGGTTAAAGAATGATGAAACTCACGAGATTTGTGTTATGTGCCTCATTTTACGTGATTTATGAGCTTTACATTTGATACTTGTTCAAGCTATGTGAGTCATCCCATATTGCATCCATGATTTGACTGACGAAGGTTGATACTATTTTATACAAGTGCATTCACCCCCATATACTCAGTACATTCCCAAGTGCTGATCCACATATACGTCTATGAGCTACATTGTCTCATAATGTAGGTACAAATTGTAGCATATGTACCATGTCCGATCAGTTCGTAGCTTCCAGTTGGCAGGTGATGAGTCCTTTTGATTTATGGGCTCGATTCAGTGATACGATTGAGACGAGTGGTATTTCCTTTTTAAGTCGTATTGAGTCGGGGTTCTTAGGAGTCATAACCCAACTACCCATGGTCAGTACTAGTAGAGGCTTCATAGATAGTGGGTAGAAGTTGATGTATTGGGTTTCTATTGTGTTGTAAAAAGTTTAGTTATAACCTTACGACTCCAATTTTGGTATTGAGAAAATTAATATTAGAGTTATATTCTGCCTTATTCTTTTGATTTTATGTATTTTATTCAGTTATTTATGTGTGATGCCAAGTGAAGGGTTAGCTTGGGGTCATTAATGACCTTAGGCACTGTGTAGCGTCTCGAGGGGTGATTTTGGGTCGTTACAATATCATCCTACCTTAATTAGCATACCGGTACTGTCACTCCTCAAACCCTATTGGGGCGGACAGACACTCATAGCCCTAAAGGCTCGAGAGAACCAATTCCAAAAACTTGTACTTCCCATGCATGTAACTATAACAACTAAAGGTTCTGAAAAACAAGATATTATACAATACTTGGCCGCTGGGGCCACCTCATCTAAAGACAAAACACTACCATAACTTTACATTAGTCTACAAAGCCTCTTAAAGATACATAGACTTAGTTAGGGTCGGGACAAACCCCCGCCCTACTCTTGACTTACTGTACAATACCAAAATATATGGAATAGACTCGGAAAGCCCCGAATCAACCTGGAGCTCACCAATAGTCCCTGAAAAGCCTGCGCTCCTACTAGTGAGTTGTATGAGCTAAAGTGTCTGTGCCTGCAGATTGAAATGCAGTTCCCCCGTGAGGGACGTCATTACAAAAATATGTACTGAATATTTAAGGTAGAAGGTAACAACACACTTGATACAAAAGCTCAATAGAAATCTGATACAAGTGTTTAAGTAGTACTAGTAGACCACCTTTATAAATAATTGTAGGACAATGTACATAACATTTTTTCTTTGTTTTACCTTCTTATATCATAATCTTCATAAGACATATAATGCAAATGACCAGCTGATCAGTGGTAAATAGATAAATTAGGATCGGCCCATGCTAGGCTTACGCCCCTGAGCTGCCACCCACATATAAAGATTGGGATTGACCCAGGCTAGGATTACACGCTTGAGTTTCCACCCACAAATAAACGATTGAGATCTGCCCATGCTAGGAAAATGCCCCTGAGCTGCCACTTGTCATTTTACAGATTTGCATTACTTAGTTTATTTAGCGTTTGAGTTTGTTACTTTTGTGATCATCACATTATGGTACCTTGAACCAGTAATACGCTAATAAGAGATATATAAATGGGCACTTAATGCAACAACAATGAGGTAGGGAGCTGTTCGCACACAAATAAAGTGTTTAGGAGCTTAAATAACACATGGGTCTTATTTGAACAAACAGAGAACTCCTAAAATTTTCTAGTGAAGATAGACGCACAGATTTAATAATAAGAACTTATTGAGGTGTCTAATGCGTTAGACAGTGAGAACAAGGTCATTGGATACATGGAGTGTAATGTGCTCCCATTATGTATCACTTTGTTATAGGATAACCTCGGAAACTTGCTTGATGGAACAATTGTATGATTTCATGCCAAAGAGTGTGAAATAGAGTATGCCTTATATACCTGGTTATTTGACTCCAAAACTAACCTGACTTGACTTCCCGCCTTTTAGATTACTTATCTACAATAGAATATATGGTAAACTAGTATCAGCAACCAACCAACATATTTAGGCTACTTAACTTCATCAAAACAATAACCGGGCAGTAAACACTGGCAATAATTAGTTTGGTGGTGTACCACCACACCTTTTTTCTATATTTCATTACAAACTAATCCCACGCTTCTCCAATATCAACATGGAAGCCCATAACATGAACATAAAAAACAGTCCAATAAATAGTCCCAAATCACTCTTATTGTAGCAACCCATTATTGAACTCATCATCTCTTGAGTTCTCAATAACAACACATCCATAACTCTCTTTCAAGTTCATATAGAAGGAGAACCAAAATGGAGCAGTCACCTTACCTCAATTCTGCAACTTATTCCTTTAATTGAACTCTTCAAGAACTTGAACTTTCCTACACACTTTAAACCAAAGAAGAAAAGAGAAGTTCTTTAATATCAAAGAAAACTGAGCAGATTGCTTGTTCTATATTCTGCCATATATTTATAATTAAGCACTTCTAACATATTCTCCTAATCTTCTATGAGATAATTAAATAAAAACTAAAGTATTTTCACTTACCTTTTGCTCTAAAAGTTAGGGTTTCTCCAAGAACCCTAGAAAGGAAATTAGGGTTGTCCTAGCTTCTTAAAATAATGTAGAGAGAGTTTGTGAAATGTAACCCTTCTTTATGACTTAATAATGAGGGAAATGGCCAGCAACTTCTTCTTATAAAATTTCTATTTTTTTATATTTAGGCTTTGGCAGATTTGAGCATTGGGCCTTTTTCGCATTTTTTTCTTCTTTTACTTAATTTTGGCCCAAATAAGTATTCTAATAAAGGCCCAAATCTGATTCATGGACTTGGTCCATTAAATTGGATCATATATCTCAAGTAGGTGGCTTACCTACTAGCTTAATTAAGTCAAGCAAGCACCTCAATATTTCCTTCCATTTCTAGATCCTAATCACCTTAATCTAACTTACAACTTATACACACTTGGTCACTTTAAACTTTAGATTCAAATATCAGCTTACAATCCCAAGTTTAAATGGTCGTATTGACTTTGACTTGGTTGCATCACATTAAACTGTACGGGAAACCTCTATAATTCCATCACACCATTAATACTTGCATAACAAATCTAATCCATTACTTATACCATATGACCATACCAAGTTCCATATAATTAGCATAAGTACAAGCAAGATACGGGATGTTACATGTTTCCCCCCTTAGAAACATTCATCCTCATATGTTAGCATAACTGTCCAACCAAAACAAGTTCAAGCCTAAGTTTAATATCCCTATTACCACATAGTACCTATATATTTTACACTTACTTGTTATTAATCCAATTCAGCATCTTGGACTTTTTCTTCATATTTGAACAAATAGGGGTACTTGGATTTCATCGCTTCTTCAGCTTCCCACATGATCTCTTCTACTTGCTGATTCCTCCAAAGTACTTTTACAGAAGCTATTTCCTTATTCCTCAACTTCTTAACCTGTCGATCTAGAATAGAAATAGGTATTTCTTCATAGGTAAGATCTTCTGTAATTTGTACATATTCAGTAGGGGTAATATGATATGGATCTCCAATGAACTTTCAAAGCATTGAGACGTGAAATACCAAATGAACTATTGAGAGCTCTTGGGGTGGCTCTAATTCATAAGTAACTTGGCCAAACCTCCGAGTAATCTGGTATGGGCCTATATAACGTAGACATAATTTTCCCTTCTTGCCAAATATCATAACCCCCTTCATTGGTAATACCTTCAAGAATACCCAATCACCTATAGCAAACTCTAGCCCCCTTCTCCTAACATCTGCATATGACTTGTATCTTCTTTGGGATGTTTCTAGTTGATGTTGGATCACTTTAACCTTTTGCATAGCTTGATGAACAAGATCTGGCCCGAATAAGGCAGTTTCACCCGCTTCAAACCATCCAATTGGTGATCTACACTTTCTTCCATACAAAGCTTCATATGGTACCATTTTGATACTTGAATGATAGCTATTATTGTAGGCAAAATCGATGAGAGGTAGATGATCATCCCAACTATCTTTAAAGTCCAATACATAAGCTCGTAGCATATCTTCAAGTGTTTGAATGGTACGTTCTGTTTGTCCATCCGTTTGAGGGTGAAAAGCTGTACTTAGATTCACTTGTGTCCCCAAATTTCTCTGAAAAGACTTCCAAAAATTTGCAGTAAATTAAGCTCCAGGATCCAATATAATAGAGATTGGAACTCCATGTAGTCAAACTATCTCCTTAATATATAACTTGTCATATTCTTCAACTGTGTAAGTGGTCCTAATCGGTAGAAAGTATGCTGATTTGGTAAGCCTATCAACTATCACCCATATGGAATCAAACCTTCAAAATGTATGAGGTAAACCAGTGACGAAATCCATGTTGATTATGTCCCACTTCCAGATTCGAAGATCTATACATTGCATATAAGCCCCGGGCTTTTAGTGCTCTACTTTAACTCTTTGACAATTTGGACATTCGACTACAAATTTTGCAATGTTCTTCTTCATGTCACCCCAGCAATACATCTCTTTAAAATCATGGTACATTTTTGTTGACCCTGGATGGATAGAATACCTTTAATTATGTGCTTCTATCATAATCCTCTTTCTTACTCCATCTATATTCGGCACACACAATCTATTTTGGCACCAAAGTACTCCTTCTTACGTAAACTCAAATGCTTTCATCATACCACATTGCACATTTTCCTTAAGCTTTAATAGAATGGGATCTGCATATTGCTTCTCTTTTACTTCAGCTACTAGGGAAGATTCTACAGCATTATAAACAATAAGTCCTTTATCTGGAGTTTCAAGAAGGCGAACTCCCAAATTGGCTAGTTGGTACAATTCTTTAGTCATCCCTTGTCTTTCTATAGGTGGTGCCATAGTCTTTTGACTTAATGCATCTGCCACCACATATGCTTTCCCCGGATGATACAAGATATCAACGCCATAGTCTTTTAATAATTCAAGCCATCTTCGCTGCCTCAAATTTAGGTCCTTCTGATTAAAGATATACTGCAAACTCTTGTGGTCAGTGTATATGTCAATATGAATCCCGTACAGGTAGTGACGCCAAATCTGTAAGGAAAATATAACCGCTGCTAGCTCCAGATCATGTGTTGGATAATTTTTCTCATGTTGCCGCAATTGTCTCGAGGCATATGCTATGACTTTACCATGCTACATCAGTACACACCCTAAGCCAATTCTTAAAGCATCACAATACACTGAATACCCCTTTGTGCCTTCTGGAAGCACCAATATGGGTGTAGAAGTCAACTTATTCTTTAGATCTTGGAAACTTCTTTCGCATGCATCATTCCATTGGAACTTGGATGCTTTGTGTGTTATCTTTGTTAAAGGTGCATAAATTGAATAAAATCCTTCAACAAACCTTCTATAATAACCTACCAACCCAAGGAAACTACGAACCTCTGTAGGCGTTATAGGTCTTGGCCAGTTCTTCACGGCTTCTATCTTTTGAGTATCAACCTATATTCCTTCATCAGACACAATATGACCTAAGAATGCCATAGATTTTAACCAAAACTCACATTTAGAGAACTTTGCAAATAACTTACGATCACAAAGAATCTGCAACACCTGTCATAAGTGATTGGCATGGTCCTCATTTGATCTCGAATAAACCAGAATATCATCTATAAAAACTATCACAAACACATCCAAGAATGGATTGAACTCCCTATTCATCAAATCCATAAAAGCTGCAAGTGCATTAGTTAGCCCAAAGGACATGACTAAGAACTCGTAATGACCGTACCATGTTCGAAAATCTGTCTTGGGTATGTCATTCTCTTTGACCCTCATTTGGTGGTAACCAAACCTTAAATCAATCTTCGAAAACCACTTGGTGCATTGCAACTGATCAAATAAGTCATCAATTCTCGTAAGGGGATATTTATTTTTAATAGTCACCTTATTCAGTTGCCGTTAGTCAATACACATTCTTGATGAACCATCTTTCTTACGCACAAATAACACTGGTGCACCCCAAGGGGACATACTAGGCCTTATGAATCCTTTCTCTAGCAAGTCTTTCAATTGCTTTTTCAATTCTCTTAATTCTGCTGGGGCCATTTTATATGGAGGAACTGAGATTGGTTGGGTGCCTGGAATCACATCAATACCAAACTCGACTTCTCGTTCAGGAGGAAAACCTGGAAGGTCTTCAGGAAATACATTAGGAAATTCATTTACCATCAAAATAGTTTGAAGAGTTGGTAGCTCCATATCTGTATCCTTCACTCTAACTAGATGACATACTTAACCCTTGGAAATCATCCCTTTTGCCTTAAAATAAGAAATAAATTTACCTCTTGGCGCACCAATATTACCTCTCCATTCTAGGACTGCCTTCTTTAGAAAATGAAAATACACCCTTTTAGTTTGGTAATCTACTGTGGCATAACAAGACGCCAACCAGTCCATACCCATTATAACATCAAAATCTACCATTCCCAACTCAACAAGATTAGCCATAGTATCGCGACCGCAAATAGTTATAATACAATTTCAATAAACCCTTCTAGCTATAATAGATTCACCAATTGGCGTAGATACTTCAAATGGCTTAACTAGCAATTCTGGTGTTTGTTTGAACTTTCCAGCAACCAATGGATTGACATATGATAATGTGGAACCCGAATCAACTAATGCATATACATCATGTGAAAAAATGGACAATGTACCTGTAACCACGTCTGAAGAAGCCTCTAAATTTTGTCAATCCGCTAAAGCATATGTAAAATTTTGAACTCCACTAGAGCTAGTTGCTCATTTAACACCTCTAGTATAACCCATAGTTTGTACACATCTACCTGAATAAGGCACCGATGATGATGATGCAACGGCTAATCCAATAGGTCATGCCATACCACCTATGGCCCTTTGAGGGCATTCTTTCATCATATGTCCTGACGCACCACACCAAAAGTAAGCATTTGTTTCGAATTGGCATGTACCTAAATGAAACTTTCCACATTGATTACATGGCTGTCGAGGAGGCCTTAATTGGTTCATACTTCTTTGCTCTTGATACTTGCTGCCCGTGAACTCTGACTCTCACTTCTCTGCCCAAACTGGTTGCCTTTAGACCCTTGAAACTGTGGTGGAGCACTACCTATAGAATAAAAATATAGTGGCCTAGGAAGTCTATTAGAAAAACGAGGCCTAAACTTTCCTTGGGATGCCATAAAATGCCATATAGATCTAGCCCTTTTGGAATACCCTTTTTCCAATTCTTGTGCTCTTCTTCTTTGCCTCTGATCCTTTATTTTTGTGCAAAAGCTTGTATCCTTGCTATGTCCATGTCTTTGTTTAAAGAAGCAATAGTACAATCTCTAACCAGACATGGATCCAATCTATCTACATATCGATTAACTCTATCATCCATTGTAGCTACTACATTGGGAGCATACCTAGCCAAAGAGTTAAACCGAAGGCTATACTCCCTCATGCTCATATTTCCTTGGCGAAGATTTAGGAACTAATCTGCATGGGCTTCTCGAATCTCATATGGAAGGTAATGATCAAGAAATACCTCTTTGAACTCTTTCCAAGTAGCTGGAGGTGCATCGATACCCCTAGATCGTTTCCAGTCTTCATACCACAATATAGCCTCTCTCTTGAATCTATATGTTGCTAGCTTAACTATCTCTTTACCCGACACATTTATAACATCTAGAGCCCTTTGGATTTGATCAATAAAGTCCTGTGGGTCTTCATTAAGATCTAATTCGGTGAACGTGGGAGGATCCAATTTGAGAAATCTTACATTCGTAGGCTAGCTGCCTTATCTACACCACTAGAACTTGTAGTTGGAATGGCTTGTCCTTGAGCTTGTCCAACAACTATACAAGCCAATAATTATACTACATTCCTTAGATCTTGGTCTGTAGCATTGGTAGGTAGTTCTGAGGATACGGTTCTTCTCCTTCTTAGCTCTTCTGGAGATGGAGGAGTAGAAGAAGTTTGGGACATAAACTCAGCTTGAGCCTCACTTTGATTAGCTCATCTAGGTGGTGATTTGCTAGTCCCCTCCCCGGCAGCCTCATTTATCCGCCTACCGATATGCTTACTCCTTCTTATAACCAGCATCTTTACTATAATAAGAGGAAAAAAATAAGTTCAATGGTTAAATATGACTTCACCTATAACATGGGCTCTATTTCATGATCTAAGATATAAAGAAAAAGAGACAACCCTTTAATGTCACATAGCCTCCTGTTTATAGATTTGGTGCACAACACGCCCATAAAAAGGACTTTATATAGACACGGCTTTATAGACACCCTAGGACAACTACTATGATACCACTTTTGTCATGCCTCAAACCCTATTGGGGAGGATAGACACTCATAGCCGTAAAGGCCCGAGAGAACAAATTCCAAAAACTTGTACTTCCCATGCATGTAACTATAACAACTAAAGGTTCTAAAAAAATGATATTATACAATACTTGGCCGTTGGGGCCACCATGTCTAAAGAAAAAACACTACCATAATTTTACATTAGTCTACAAAGCCTCTAAAAGATACATAGACTTAGTTAGGGTCGGGACAAACCCCCGCCCTACTCTTGACTTACTGTATAATACCAAAATATATGGAACAGACTCGGAAAGCCCCAAATCAACCTGGAGCTCACCAATAGTCCCTGAAAAGCCTGCGCTCCTACAAGTGAGCTGTATGAGCAGAAGTGCTTGTGCCTGCAGCATGAAATGCAGGTCCTCCATGAGGGACATCAGTATGAAAATATATACTGAATATGTAAGGCAGAAGGTAGCAACACACTTGATACAAAAGCTCAATAGAAATCTGATACAAGTGTTTAAGTAGTACTAGTAGACCACCTTTATAAATACTTGTGGGACAATGTACATTACATTATTTCTTCATTTAACCTTCTTACTTCATAATCTTTGTAAGCATATAATGCAAATGACCAGCTGATCAGTGGTAAATAGATAAATTAGGATCGGCCCATGCTAGGCACGCCCCTGAGCTGCCACCTACATATAAAGATTAAGATCGGCCTATGCTAGGCTTATGCCCTTGAGCTGCCACCCACAAATAAAGGTATCGAGATCAGCCCATGCTAGGCAAATGCCCCTGAGCTACCACTCATCATTTTACACATTTGCATTACTTAGTTTATTTAGCCTTTAAGATTATTACTTTGGTGGTCATCACATTATGGTACCTTGAACCAGTAATACGCTAATAAGAGACATGTAAATGGGCACTTAATGCAACAACAATGAGGTAGGGAGCTGTTCGCACACAAATAAAGTGTTTAGGAGATGAAATAACACATGGGTCTTATTTGAACAAATCGATAACTCCTGAAATTTTCTAGTGAAGATAGACGCGCAGATTTAATAATAAGCACGTATTGAGGTGTTCTAATATGTTAGAGAGTGGTAACAAGGTCATTGGATACATGGAATGTAATGTGTTGCCATTATGTATCACTTTGTTATAGGATAACCTCAGAAACTTGCTTGATGGAACAATTGTATGATTTCATGCCAAAGAGTGTGCTATAGAGTATGCCTTACATACCTGGTTATTTGACTCCGAAACTAACCCGACTTGACTTTCCGCCTTTTAGATTACTTATATACAATAGAATATATGGTAAACTAGTATCAGCAACCAACCAACATATTTAGGCTACTTAACTTCATCAAAATAGTAACCGGGCAGTAAACACGGGCAATAATTAGTTCGGTGGTGTACCACCACACCTTTCTTCTATATTTCTTTACAAACTAATCATACCCTTATCCAATATCAACATGGCAGCCCATAACATGAACATAAAAAACAGTCCAATAAATAGTCCCAAATCACTCTTATTGTAGCAACCCATTATTGAACTCATCATCTCTTGAGTTCTCAATAACAACACATCCATAACTCTCTTTCAAATTCATATACAAGGAGAACCAAAATGGAGCAGTCACCTTACCTCAATTCTGCAACTTATTCCTTTAATTGAACTCTTCAAGAACTTGAACTTTCCTACACACTTTAAACCAAAGAAGAAAAGAGAAGTTCTTTAATATCAAAGAAAACTGAGCAGATTGCTTGTTCTATATTCTGCCATATATTTATAATTAAGCACTTCTAACATATTCTCCTAATCTTCTATGAGATAATTAAATAAAAACTAAAGTATTTTCACTTACCTTTTGCTGTAAAAGTTAGGGTTTCTCCAAGAACCCTAGAAAGGAAATTAGGGCTGTCCTAGCTTCTTAAAATAATGTAGAGAGAGTTTGTGAAATGTAACCCTTCTTTATGACTTAATAATGAGGGAAATGGCCAGCAACTTCTTCTTATAAAGCCTCTATTTTTTTGGCCATCCACTTAGCTGATTTTGGACCACAAATTTAATCAAATTGGCCCAAGTAGGTGATGCACCTACTTAAGGAGCTCAAGCATCTCAAAATGTCAAAGTAGGTGATGTACCTACTTGCTTAATTTCTTATTTGGGCTCAATTATATTTAGGCCTTGGCAGATTTGAGTATTGGGCCTTTTCCCATTTTTCTTCTTCTTTTACTCAATTTTGGCCCAAATAAGTAATCTAATAAAGGCCTAAATCTGATTCATGGACTTGGTCCATTAACTTGGATCATACAGCTCAAGTAGGTGACTCACCTACTAGCTTAATTAAGTCAATCAAGAACCTCAATATTTCCTTCCATTTCCAGCTCCTAATCACCTTAATCTAACTTATAACTTGTACACACTTGGTCACTTTAAACTTTAGATTCAAATACCAGCTTACGATCCCAAGTTTAAATGATTGTATTGACATTAACTTGGTTGCATCACATTAAGCTGTATGGGCAACCTCTATAATTCCATCTACACCATTAATACTTGCATAATAAATCTCATCCGTTACCTATACCATATGACCATAAGAGGTTCCATATAATTAGAATAAGTACAAGCAAGATATGGGATGTTATAGGTACATTCAAAGTGCTGATGCATACTCTTTCTTTGTGCTATGATATCTCATATCATAGGTTCAACTGCACAGGTTCCTTATCATACTTAGCAGATCAGGACTTCAGAAGCAGATTCAGTATTGAGTCCTTATTCATCGAGGATATTATGTTATTTTTGTATTTTAGTTAGTTAAGTAGTTATTACAGTCAGAATTAGTTGGGGATTTGTCCCATCAAATTCATATTCAGACAGCTAGTGGTTTTTAGACTAGCACAGTCAGTTTTCAGATGTTATTATCAATACACTCAGTTATTATTTTAGTATTTTGAGAACCTTATGGCATTTTTAGTTATACTTTCGCATATATTTTTAGCATTATTATTCAGTTCTCACAGAAGGTATCAGTCATGGGTTAGCTTGTGATCCTCTGGGGTTGTAAGCACCGTGTGAAGTCTAGGGTGTAGACTCAGGGCGTTACAATTGTATAAGAGATTTAAAGATGAAAAATTCAAAAGAGTTTTTGTAATTTCTTTTGACAATTTGTTATTTTCTTTTCCTCTAAAATTTAAAAAAAAGGAAAAAAAGAAAGAGAGTTGGATTGGCCATTTGATGTCCAAACTTCACGAACTACGCGTATATGATTCTCCCCTCTCAAGGGTGAGATACATAGGTATCTTTTTCAAAAAGAAGAAAATAGAGAAAGAGATGTTTTTGAAAATGATTTTAAACTAATGCATTTTTTACTTCTATTATTCAGTTAGTTTAAGGTTGTTGGTTTATGGCATTCTAGATAGTTACCCGTATTACACCAAGTCCAAAAGAAAGGTAGTTATGGACAACAAGGAATCGAGGTTGTTATCACTAATCAGACAAAGATCTTGGAGATTAAAAATTTAGGACGAAATGAAGAGATCATTAAATTAAGGCAACAAATGGTAGAAATGCATCGAGCTTAGGGATAAAGGGTTGCCTCCTCCTCTATTTTCTAAGGATAATTCAGAAAATCCTTCTAGATTAACTCCAGTGTCATATGCACAATTTCTCATTTTTATTGATAAGATATAACATGCACCAAGGTTTACTCTAGTGCAACATTATTCCAAAACTTCCAATATTCATTTCTTATCTCCCCAACACAAAATAATCACATACTCGACTTCACCTACTATTCCTATTTTTGCAGCACCACCCTAACCTGAAGCTCCTACTTTTAATGTTTATCCACTGGTGCCTCCTCACTCCATGAGAGAGCCTGTATGGATTATTTTTGGTGATCTACATTATGCTCTTGAGACCACACTTAAGTTGAGTAATCCTTTTGGCTACACTCAACCGCCTGAATTTCCTCTAACATTGGAAAGCCCGTTATGACAGAAGAATAAGAAGAAATGACCAGAAAGGTAAAAATTTTAGAACTGTCTATAAATAACTTCCAAGGACTTAGGGGTACATAAGTGTCTCAAATAAATATTTATGCATTTTTCCAAGTGTTAACCTTCATCTTGGCTTTAAGATTCCAAAGTTTGAGAAGTACGATGGACACAACGATCCTATAGCATATTTAAGACGTTATTATAACCAACGAAGAGGAACTGGAGGGAAGAAAGAATTACTCATGTCTTATTTTGGTGAGGGTCTTTCAAGTCTAGCTTTGGAATGAATTGTTGATTACGACATCGACAATTGGAAAAGTTGGGATGACCTATCTATTGAATTCGTGAAACAATTCCAATATAATATGGAGGTAATTCCTGATGAGAAATCCCAAACTAATATAAAGTAGAAGAGTACTAAAAGTTTCATGGAGTATACAATTAGATGGTGTGAATAAGCTGATAGGGTGAAACGACCAATGAAAGAAAGAAAGATAGTGGATGTGTTTATTTAAGTACAGGATAAAACATATTATCAATACTTGTTACCTTCATTAGGAAAGCCCTTTATTGAGGTCCTAAAAATGGGGGAGATGATAGAGGATGGAATTAAGACCGGTCATATTATAATGTTTCCAGTATTGAAAGAAACTACTTAAGCAATTCAAAATGGTATAGGAAATATTGGAGGTAAGAAGAATATGTAAGATGCAGATGTTGTTGTGTTGGAAAATAGACACGTCCAAGAAGATCACATCGCCATTACCCTCATTCTCAAGACCAATATCATACCTAAGCTCTATATAAGCACTCCCAAAATCCATTATATTCCATTACCTTTTCTCTATATCCAATATATATGCACAACCATATGCTCAACCCCCTTCTTACCTACAATGGCGCACACCAACTTCTCAAAGTCATCCTCCAACTCTACAAATATACCAAACCCCTTCTAGGCATGATTTTCGATCTAAGTCAAACAATTAATAAGTCAAAAGCCAAGGGATAGTTTCACACCAATTGGGGAATCAAATGCTAGTTTATTCTAGAGATTGAGATAGTTGGGAATGATCATTCCTCTCCTTGAGTACACTCCTGACCCGAATTAAAGAAATTTTGATCCTCATGTATGATGTACATATCATTATGATGTTCAGGGTCATAGTTGTAATACCCCATATTTCCCTAGCTTAAATTAACTCTCAGCACATGAGTATTCCTATATAAAATATTTGAAATATTAAGTAGTTTTAGTTTAGAGCATTCCAATACATAGGAAATTCAATCAGCTTTCCAATGATATAAAATTCGCCCAAATCCGATACTCGGACGAAGAGTTAGAGACATTTTAGTAAAGAAGTGTGCTAACTTGCACTTCAATGCATCGAGGAGGCTAGCCAAATGGAAATCATTAAATTCTAGTGTTGCTCCATAATATTGGCGCATCACACCATAGACCCAGTTCACAATTATCAAAATCCAACAAGGCAATGTGATCATGGCGCATCACGCCAGGGGTAAAATTAGCATCCAGTGTTGTTCTGTGATTCCACTGCATCATGCCACCAACCACATTCCTAGTTATTATTTTCCAGAGACACAGCACGATAGTTCCACGTCTCGCCATGGGTCCAGATTGGGATTTTTCAGATAGTTCCCAGTTTTAATTCTGGGAGCATTAAAGTCTTTTTCCTTCACCCCAGTCAGTCTTTAACATGAAATTTGCCCTAATTAACCTAGTTATACCATTATTCATTCACTTTTCTCAAGGATTACAACATTTTCTCTCAAAGAGGAAAAACCCCTAGCTTCAAGAATCAAGGTCAATCCTCAAGAATCTCACAAAGAACTCCAAGAAATTATCAATATAGGTATGTTAGGTGTTCAATCATGGGCTCCTTTCACCCATGAAGTCCAAGAACCTTTTTTCAAAATACAAAGATTGTGTATTTATGAATTTCCATGATTGAGTTGAATTGAATTTATGTTCATGTTATTGTTGGGTTTTAATCCATGATTTAAATTACATGTTCCAAGGATTAATCCTACTATGTGCTGATTTTCATGATATTCATGATAAACCCTTCAATTTGCAAGTTGATTGTTAAAACCATGTCAACCCTGAATTAACTCTCAGTACATGAGTATTCCTATGTAAAATCTTTGAAATACTCATTATTTTTTAGTTTACAGCCTGCCAGTTCATAGAAAATTTAGTCAACTTTCCAACGATATAAAATTCGCTCAAATTTGATATCCGGGCGAAGAGTTAGACCCATTTTAGTAAAGTAGTGTGCCAACTAGTACTTTAACGAATTGTGGAGGCCATCCAAATGGAAATAATCAAATTATAGTGTTGCTTCATGATATTGGCACATCACTTCATAGACCCAGTTCACAATTGTCAAAATCCAGTAAGGCAACGCGATCAGTGTCGCACCAAGGGTGAAATTTGCATCCAGTGTTGCTCTGCGATTCTACCGTGTAGTGCCACCAACCACATTCTCAGTTGTCATTTTCCAGAAACATGACACGATAGCTCTGCGTCGTGCCAAGGGCCCATATTGAGATTTTTCAGTTAATTCCCAGTTTTAATTCCAAGGTATTAAAGTCTTTTTCTCTCACCCAGTTAGCCTTTAACATGAAATTTTCCCTAATTAACCTAGTTATACCATTATTCACTCACTTTTCTCAAGGATTACAACATTCTCTCTCAAAGAGGAAAAAAACCCTAGCTTCAAGAATCAAGGTCAATCCTCAAGAATCTCACCAAGAACTCCAAGAAATTATCAATTCAGGTATGTTAGGTGTTCATTCATGGGCTTTTTTCACCCATGAAGTCCAAGAACCCTTTTCAAAATACAAAGATTGTGTATTAATAAATTTTCATGATTGAGTTGAATTGCATTCATGTTCATGTTATTGTTGGGTTTTAATCCATGATTTAAATTACAACTTTCAAGAATTAATCCTAGTATGTGCTGATTTACTTGATATTTATGATAAACCCTTCAATTTGCAAGTTGATTGTTAAAATCAAGTCAACCCTAAGTGTTTATGATTTAATGATTCAGTTATGCCTCCTATGTGTTTGATGAATTGTCTATGAGAATGAAATAATTCCATTACAGAATGCTAACATGTCTTCACCTCATGTACAAGTTAAGTTAATGCATTACAAGCATTTGATTAAATGCCTCTATGAATGAATTATGACCAAGTGAATATTGTTATGTTATTCAAGATTATGCTATGACTTTCTTTTTGTGCTATCGAGTCCTGGGGGTATTAATACCCGACAATCTAGCTATTTACCTAGAGCTAGTGTCAGTTATAGAATAGTATTAGTTATGTCATGATCAGTAGTACTCAATCAGTTACAGAACTTAGTGTAACGTAGTATTAGTCCAATCCAGTCAGTTAACACACTCAGTAATAGTTCAGTAAAGCCTAGTACTGTCTAGTGATTAGTTTAGTGTCTTCAGTTGGGAGTAGGATTCAATACCAAGTGAACTAAGGGATGGAGGCATTCCTGTTAGTATAGAGTTTGGACCTTAGTAGCAATCCCTGAGTTACAGAACTATGTAGCCAGCGTAGGTTGAGATATCTTCCTGCTAGACTAGGTTTGAGACATCTCACATGAGTTTTCCTGCCAGCGAGGGTTGACGGAAGTGCTTCCTATCAGAGAGGGTTAAATCACATCTTGTCTTTACCCGTGGCACGGTACTGACACCCTTTTAACTGGGTTACAGGTTGGACCACAATCATTTCAAAGAGGGGCATGTAGGTTAGATGATTACCTCCTACAGTCTCAATTTTAGTCTCAGTTTAGAACTTAGTTCAGTTCTACAAAATCAGGATTGTTAGATACAGCCACTCAGTATCAGTAATTCTTTTTTTAGTAACTTTAGATATATTTACTCAATTATCAGAACTCAGTACTTAGCCACTCAGGATTGTTATGCATGCACTCTCATATTCAGTTACTCTATTATCATTCAGTCAGTTACTATTCATGTATATGAATGCATTCAGCCTTACCTTATCTAGAATTTTAGTACATTCCATGTACTGATGCATACTCTTTCTTTAGGCAATGATGTCTCATATCATAGGGTCAGACGCTCAGGTTTCTGACCGCACTTAGACAGATCCAGTGAACAGTCGCAGATTTAGTAGTGAGTCCTCATCTATCGAGGGCATACTTTTATTTTAGTATTTCAGTTTATCAGTAGTTCAGTAGCCAAAGTTGTTGGGGGCTTGTCCCATCAATTAAGTTAGAGGCTTCCAGACTAGACTAGTTCAGACAGTGTTTAGTTTTCAGATATTTTTACCAAATATTAGTATTTATCAGTATTTTATATGTTAAACCTTATAGCAATTCAGCCTAATTCCATATTTATTTTAGTATTATTATTCAGTGCTCACAGAAGATATCAGAAATGGGTTAGCTTATGGTCCTTCGGGGTCATAAGCACCGTGTAGGGTCCAGGGTACAGACTCGAGGCTTTACAATAGTATTGAAGATTGTCATACTTTGAAAAGAGATAGAGAAGGCGATTCAAGATAAATCGATTATGGTACCAGAAATTGACAGTGGTGAAAGTTCTAGTCATGCTGATATGCAAACTTGTGGTTAAGATGTCAAGATCATCAATTATAAAGTCATTCCTCTCCTTACTAGGAAGTGGTTTGTTAGTTTTTTTTGTTCTCTATTTTGTTATCCAAATTATTTTAGGATTATAGTTTGGGATCTATCATATTTTTTTCAATTGTTTATATTCAAACCTTTTTATATTTCCTTTCAACAAAATGTATTGTCCTTTTTTCCTTTTTATTTTATGTTGTTTGTTTGTGTTCTTTACACTATTCTTTTTATTTTTGTTCTAGTGATATGGCGTGCTTGAAGAATTTTCAGTTATATCTTATATTCTAATCCAATTATGAAACATTGAATCAAATATAGAAAAGAGCAATTTGAGAAAATACATAGAGTGTTAAGACATTGGGTGACCAAGCTGAAGCCTTTCATCAATAAATTAAGGCAATCATTTTCGGAATTACAAGAATAACTTGGTCATCAATTGAAAGACATGTCTCAATCACTTTGAATTGGATCAAATAGTGGATGCACGTTCTCCTCTTTAAAGAAAAACAAAATAGAAATTTACTACACTAAAATATGAGTCATGCATAAAAAGGATGGAGTTAGATGTTTGACAAGTATAGATGAAGAAGTGACACATATTCCTAGTCAAAGTGTTGTGAAAAAGATGATACATGTGATTTCCACTTTTATATTGTATGATATCTTCTTGCATTTTTAAGGACTGATATGATGAAGGCATTTCATTCTCCTATCCAAAAATTGTGTCATCCTTTGTTTACCCCGTTTGAACTTTAGTTCTATTTTCCTTCGTACCCCTCTTTTGGAATCAAGATAGGGTAAGCAAAAAGTTCAAATAAAAAAAAGAGATAAGAGTAGGAAAAAGTTCAAATAAAAAATAGAGATAAGAGTGTCAAGAAAAACAGAGTCAGAAAAAGTCTCAAAGAGAAAAATGGTCCATAAAAGAAAAAAAGGGGAAAAAAATAGAATCAAGCAAAAGAAGAAGTTGTTGGAACTACGTTTGACTTGATTCTCTTCTTTCGAGAGTGAGATACATAGGCAGCCCTATTTTGAGTTCGATCCAACCAAATAAATAATTTTGAATCACCCAGTTAAGGAAACTGGGTTATGGGTTAATTTTCATTGTCTGAGTGATTCCAAAAGTTGTAAATCCCATCCCACTTCAAGTGTCATTTGAGCCTTATGCCATCCTTCTTTCTAACAATGTGCAAAATCCACATTACAACCAAAGAAAAACCTTCAAATCAATCTTTGAGAATGTTAAGGCTAAACAACCAATGGATATGATGATGCATTTTGGGTACTACTTGTCTTTCTCAGCATAAGGAATCAGGGGAGAAATAAAAATGAGAGTCTTATGGGTGAAAACCCTCATAAAAATTGAAGATGATTGTGATTTAAGAGAAAAAAAATAGGAGTCTTATTGGTGAAAACTCTTTTGGGCACTGTAAGACGATGGTAAGTTGAGGGAAATAAAAATGAGAGTGTTGTTGGTGAAAGCCCCACGGTACCATAAGATGACTATGAGATAAGAGAAGGAAAAGTGAGAGAGTTTAGTTGGCAAAACCCTTCAAGGCATCTCTAGATGAATGAGGGCTATAAGTAACTTAGTTTTAGGGTCATTAACTCAACAATAATTGGTGAAAAATTAGATAGAAAGATCAGGCGGCTTAATCCAAAATACATGTCATAATTATTAGAACTGGCATCCATTTTCAGATAAGTTTTTCTTTTGTTCATTTTCAAAGAAGCAGACATACATTGTCTTTTATTTCTTCTCTATATTTCTATTTTTGTGCTTTTAATTCTATTATCCAAATAGGAAATTCTTCTCAGTTTTCTCATATTTTTGAGTCAAGTCCATGTCAAAACAAGTGACAAAAGATTTCAAAACTTGCTACAAACTTTTTCAATTACACAAAGCAAGACAAAAGGCTAGGAAATGAAAGAAACATGATTGTGAGCCGAAAGAAGGCATGCAGAAAGTTTTGTCAACAGACAAGTTTGGGGGATTTGTGGAAATACCAAGGTTTAAAGTATTTATCCGAGGAATATAGCAAAAATAGAGATTTTGTGTTTGTTTCAGAGTCACTCTTTATAGTGTTAGTTTGGATGAATGGTGCAGCAAGTCAATGACATATTCTAATGATTGGAAGAAAGATTAAATGTGACAAGTGCAAGAGCGATCACCTCGAAATCTAAAGACTCAAACCAGCCACCATAATTTTAAACTCTCAAGTTTTCTTTGTATGGAATAGGAACACATGTTACCTCCAAATCAAGGATTTTAGAGCCTAAATATCAAAGGCTACAATGCCTCACTTCTACAAATGTAAGAGGTAATGTTGCTGTACAAGTTTGGTTATCGAAACTATGATAAAAAATAATCATCCAGTATCCCTAGGAGACACTTCCTTGTCTAGGTATTTCAGTTTTTAATTTTTAGGTGATGCACTTCCTAACTTGAACCTTTAGTCGAGTCCTTTTATTTACTCTTAGAAGACACACTTTCTAGTCTAGTCATTCCATTTAACCCCTAGGATATGCATTTCATTGTTTGGGTAATTCAAGTTTTTCTTGTTAGGTGTCGCACTTCCTAACTTAAGCTTTACTCTCAGAAGATACACTTGCTAGTCGAGTCATTCCATTTAACCTCTAGGAGATGCAATACCTTGACTGGATATTTCAATTTTTATTTATTAGGTGATGAGCCTCCTAACTTGAACCTTAAATTTTAGAAGCCTCACTTTCTAGTTGAGTCCTTCTATTTAACACCTAAGAGACACACTTTCTTGTCTAGGTATTTCAGGTTTCATTTATCAAGTAACATACTTCTTAATTTGAAATATTGCTCCTAGAAGCCGCACTCTCTAGTTGAGTCATTCCATTGAACCACTAGGATACACACTTCATTGTTTGGGTGTTTCAAGTTTCATTTGTCAAGTAACACACTTCCTTACTTAAACCTTTATTTCTAGAAGAAGCATTTTCTAATTAGAAGTCCTCATTTTAATTCTTAGGAGACGCACTTCCTAGTCTTTGTCATTTAATTTTACTCTCAAGAGATGTATCTAATTATGAGAGTCTTGATTCATCATTTCATTATGCATTTTGCAAGTAGTTATGATTATGTTTGACACTTAAAATTTTTCTAATGATAAACTGAGGCCAAAAAATCATTCATGTTGCTTGAAACTTTGCTTTCTGCTCAGGACCCTCCAGGAGAACAGGGTGAGAAAATTATAAGTCTGGAGACTTCCTAAAGAATAGGGTGAGGAAATTGCATGGGAGCTCACCCAGAGAACAAGGTGATAAAATTGCAAGTCGGAGCCCATCCGGAGAATAGGGTGATGAAATTGAAAGTCTAGAGCCTACCTGTAACATCCCGCATTTTTGGGCTAGACTTTGAATCGTCATTCCTACGTACGTAAACTTTAATACTATGATTTATATTAGAATACATGTTTCATGATAATTATCCAAGTGTGAGAAGTGATTTAGAGGTGAAAAATGTTCATAGTAATCACTTAGAACAAAGTTGAGCTAAGAGCCTTTGATTCAGCCAAATCTTTGTATTCGATTCTACAAAGGTATACTTTGAACATGCATAACTTTTTATATATGTAGAACTTTTCAAATAAATACCCACAAAATGATATATTATTGAGTTAGTTTTCCAATGATACCTATTTTGCATTAATTCTATACCCGTGCAAAAAGTTATGACCTTTTTTGTGAGAGGCTGTAAGGGTACACAACATGGCCGCGGTGCGCCAGTCTCTACCCCAGAATATGGGTTGCGATGTGGAGCTCTCTCCCCAGGGATAAGGGATGTGACCCAGAGCTTATTCCCCCATAATTTCATCTTCTTAATGGTCAAGGGGCACTTCGGTCCTTTCCCCTCAACCACAAACGTCTAAGGCACGAATTATAACACCCTAAAGGGCATTATTTACCCATCTTTTTCAAATCAACTCATGTAAAAACCCTCCCCTTTCCCAAGAACAATAATCCAAGCTTCTTTTCCAAGGTTTTCAAACTTCCAAGTTCAAGAATCTTTAAGAAAACATCAAGAGTAGGGGTTTTTTCACAAGTCCATTATTCAAATCCCAAGATTCAAGTTTTCTTTCTCAAGAATTCAAGGGTTCTAGTTCCTATTTTATGTTTCTTCAAGAATTTGTTTAAGTAAGGTATGTGGGTGTTCATCCATGGGTCCCTTTCACCCATGGAGCCCAAAAACCTTCTTTTCAACTAAAGTATGATTTTTTCTCTTATTATGGAGTTTTATATGTTCAAGATGGATTAAATTCATGTCCTTCCTTAGTAATTGCACTCAATTTCATTTTCACGTATGATCCCATGAGAGATTAGGTTAATTCATGTTTTAAACTATAATTTTTCATGTCATGATTCAAGTGAATTTCATGTTAAATCCCCAATTTATGAATTTAACCATGTAATCATGTTGATTTCCTATGTTTAACAGATTCCCATGTTCGAGTTCATGATTCTCACATGTTTGATGAAATGTCTATGTTTTGGGTCTTTGAACCATGATTATATACTTTAGTATTTCAAGTTTGATATTGAATTTTCTTTATAATCATTCAGTGCTGATGAGTTATGAACACCCGATACCTATGAGTTTTACATGATTTCTATTTATTAAGTAACAAGTCAGTCAGATCATGATTCTAATATCATATTCAGACACCATGATCATGCTGATCATTATCAATTTATATGTTATAATTACCTGAGAATTTGTATGCACTATTATTTTTAGAATATCATGACCTGAGCTTATCAAATATCAGTTATTAGTGCATGTACCAGTTAGTATTTTCAGTGTCTTTTAGTTGGGAGTAGGATTTAGCACCAAGTGGGAAGTATGGGTTCAGTGCATCCTACTTCCCTAGAATCTACGTGCCATCATAGGTTTATGTTTAGGGGCCTTGCAAAAAAGTGTTTCCCCTTGCCCAATATGGGCTCAGTTTAGTGATCACGCCAGTTTAGGTTCTACTCTGATGGCAAGGATAGAACAACCCTCCTCAACGTAGTTCAGACATTGGACTCCATGAAATCTTACATGGTTTATGCCGGTTACATAATAGCTCTCACAGTTTCAGTCAGTATTCAGTATGTCTCAACTCAGGTGTACATGACCAAAGCATTTATATTTTTAGTTATTCAATTATACAAAATTCAGTCTTTCAGATTACAGATTATCTTAGAAACATGTTTATGCTTAGTATTACATTCTCGATTTTATGTGTCCATGTTATTTTTCACGTTCAGTACCCATGCAGTTCAGTTTTACAATATATTCAGTTTTAAATGAGATTTACATAGAGTATTCATGTTTTATCACTTCCCATCTTCAGTTCTACTTATTCTTCAAAAGTAAAGATTTAAGTAACTAGGTGTAGTGATTCACCAGCTTACCAGATTATGTTTGTTACTCATGCTTTAAGATACTCTAGCTTTCAGATTATTTCAGTCTCTTGGTGAGTCTACTTGCACTTAGCATGTATGTTTAAGGTTATATTTGAAATTAGTTTTACTTATTGCATTCACCCCCACATACTTAATACATTCCAAAGTAATGATCCATATATATGTATATGTGCTACATTGTCTCATAATGTAGGCACCAGTTGTAGCCTATAAAATATATGTGGATTATTGCCTCATAATATAGGTAACATTTGTAGCCTACGCGATATAATTAGACAGTTTGTAGCTTCTAGCCAGTAGGTGATGATTTTTCATATTTCGGGGACTCCAATCAATAGTTGTTCATGTACTTTTCTTTGATTATTCATATGTATTGAGTTTTGGTAGTTGGAGGCATGTCCCACTTCCAAGTGGGAATACTAAACTCCTACATAGACCTACTAGGATTCTGAAGTTCAATCTTAACCTGCTGACACGTTAAGCACTTAGCTATAAACTCTACAATATCCCACTTCATCCCACTCCATCAATAGATTTCTCGCAGATCGTAGTACATCTTCATAGTCCTTGGATGAAAAGAGTAGCATGAACTATGCACTTCAGTAGGAATTTTCTGTCTTACGTCATCTACACATGGCACACATAGCCTATCCTTACAATACAAAAGACTATATCCCCCTTGGAAGAAACCCTCTACTTTTTGCTCTCCGGCTGACTCTTTCAGCTTGACTAAACTGGGATCTCTATCTTGCTTTTCTTTCCATTGGAAACTAAAGAAGACTCTGAACTATTCTGCACCCAAACACTTCCCTCAGCCGAATCAACTAAATAGACACTTAGTCTGGAAAGATGATGAACTTGCTAAATTAACTTCTTATTACCATCCTCAACATGAGAAATACTACCCATGGCCAACCTATTAAAGGCATCTTTCACTACATTGGCCTTGCTCGGATGATACAGAACATTTATGTCATAGTCTTTCAATAACTCTAACCACCTTCTCTGATGCAATTTCAGGTATTTCTGCGAAAACACATACTGCAGGCTTTTATGGTCAGTGAATACATCAACATGTACCCCATACAAATAGTGCCTTTAAATCTTTAAGGAAAACACAACAACTGCTAATTCAAGATCATGGGTGGGATAATTATTTTTGTGGGGCTTAATATGTCTAGAGGCATAGGCTATAATCTTACCTATCTACATCAAAACACACCCCAAACCAACTCTTGAAGCATCACAATATACAAAAAATCCATCTGAACCGTCGGCAAAGTCTAAACTAGGATGTAGTAAGTCGAGTCTTTAACTCCTGAAAACTCTTCAAACAAGAATCTGACCACTAAAACTTAACTTTCTTCTGAGTCAATCTGGACATGGGGGATGCAATAGATGAAAATCCATCAACAAATCATAGGTAATAGCCAGCCAAACCCAAGAAACTCCTAATATCTGATGAAGAGATGGGTCTGGGCCAGTTTCTCACTGCTTCAGTCTTTTGAGGATCAACTCTAATGCCATTATCAGAGAATATGTGACAAAGGAAAGCTACTGACCTTAGCAAAAATTCATATTTACTAAATTTGGCGAATAACTGATGGGCTGTAAGAGTCTGCAATACAATTTTGAGATAGTTTCTATGGTCATTTTAACCACGGGAGTAGACAAGAGTATCATCGATGAAGACTATGATGAATATGTCCAAGTACTTCTTGAACAAGTGATTTATCAAATCAATGAAATCTTTTGGGGCATTATTAAAATCAAATGACATAACTAAAAACTCAAAGTGACTATACCGAGTTCTGAAAGTAGTTTTCGAAATGTCATATTCTCTGACTCTGAGCTGATGATAGCCGGATCTGAGGTCTATCTTAGAAAAGTGACTGGGACACTGAAGTTGGTCAAATGAGTCATTGATTCTAGGAAGTGGGTATTTATTCTTGATTGTGACTTTGTTCAATTGACGATAGTCTATACACATTCTAAGAGAACCAGCTTTCTTTTGCACAATTAGAACTAGTGCACTCCATGGAGATATGTTGGCCTTGATAAACCCTTTTTCTAAGAAGTCCTTCAACTATTATTTCAACTTTTTAGGTTCAACTGGAGCCATTCTATATGGTGGAATAGATATGAGATGAGTATCAGGAAGATGGTTTATTCCAAAGTCAATTTCTCTTTCGAGAGGAACTTCGGGGAGATCTTCAGGAAACACATCTGGAAATTCACTTACAACTGAAACTGACTCAATATTAGGAGTCTCGGAACTAGAGTCTTTGACTCACACCAAATGATAGACACGCCCCTTGGATATCATTTTTCTCGCTCTAAGGTATGAAACAAGTTGACCCTTAAGTGTTGAAGTACTACCCCTCTATTCTAGGACATGTTCATTCGAGAACTGAAAAATAGAAAACTCTATTTCTACAATCAACTAAAGAATAGAATGAATGGATCCAATACATGCAGAGAATGACATCAAAATCCATCATCTCTAGCTTTACAAGGTCTACTAAAGTAACTTTTTGAGACACCATAACCGAATAGTTCTTGTATACCCACCGGGCTATAATAGACTTACCCACTGGGGTAGAGACTAGGAAAGGCTCTGTTAGTATTTTAGGACTAACTCTGAAGTTGATGGCTATGTAAGGAGTTACAAAAGATAGAAAAGCTCCAGGATCTAATAAAGAATAAATATATAAATGAAAGACTTTCAATGTACCAGTAACTATATCAGGAGAACTCTCTTGATCCTATTGGGAATAAAGTGTATATGGCCTGTTTGGGCAATGCCCAGTGGTGGCACTAGAAGCGGCACCCTACTGAGATAGGTGCTGAACTAAACTAGGGGACAGTTATGCTGACTCTGCAAAGCCACGTAAGGACATTTTTTGATCCTATGGCCTGGCTTACCATACCTGAAACACTCATCACTGCCAGCCCTGCAGACAGCCTGATGATTTCGACCATAATTTTGAAAAAGAAGATTTATTCAGCACTGTTCATACTACCTTAAGATTTAAAGCCTGGCGCCCTATCCTTATTATGATTCCTGAATTTGGGAATCGACGCACTAGCCAAAGATGGAGCTGGGACTGAATATTTTGGGTAAAACTAAGGATGGTTACCACTTTTTGACTTTGGCTGAGCAATACTAAAGCTACCTATTCTAGTCCTCTTGTTTTCCATCTGTTTCTCCTTAGTCTTCTGTCCCTCAATCTTCTAAGCATGGACCATCAACCTAGCTAAGTCAATCTCCTTAATCAGCATTGTGGTCCTACATTTCTTGACCACACTATCAGATACACCAGACACAAACTTGCTCATCTTAGACTTGCTATCAGCGACCACATGAGGAGCATACCTAGACAACTGAGTAAACTTGAGGGAATACTTTTCACACTTATGTTTCTCTGCTTTAGATTGATGAACTCTAACACCTTAGCCTTCCTTAACTCTAATGGAAAGAACCTATCTAAAAAGGCAGTAGCAAACTCCTCCCATTCTATAGGCCATACATTTGTGCCCCTACCCAGCTTCCACTGCTTAAACCATGTATGAGCCATATCCTACAATAGATAGGCAGCTAATTCAGCACTTTCACTAGTAGTTACCCCCATAGTGTCTGTTACCTTCTGCACCATGTCAAGAAATTCCTCTGGGTCTTTTTTAGACTTAGACCTTAAAAATGAAGGAGGGTTCATTAGGGTGAAGTGCCAAATTCTAGCTGCAACAGTATTAGTGTAATGCCCCTAGAGTACACCCTAGGCATCACACGGTGCTTAAAGCCTTGAAGGACCACAAGCTAACCCATGCTGGCACCTGTTGTGAGCACTGATCAATGTAACATGGAATATATGCAGAATTTACTAGAAAGCCATGATGTTTTAAATCATAGTTCTGATAATGTCTATAAAACAATGCTGATAATATTGATAAAATAGGTTATAATGAAAACTAAAAACTAACTAGAAGTTTCTGAAATACTCTAACTAAGTAACTGAGGAGTTGATGGGATAAGTCCCCAACTAACTCCGACTGGTTGCTAAAAACAAAAATATTAAGATAATTATAATTGGTCCTCAGAACATGAGGACTCACCACTACTGCTGCTACTGGCGTGCTGGGATATCTAGGTAGGGTCGGGAACCTAAGCGTCCAAACTAATAATATGAGACATCATAGCACAAGAAAAGAGTATGTAATCAGTACTTTGAATGTATTGGTATGCTAAATAGGGTTAGGCTGATATGTATAGGCTCATGTACATGGATAATGACTGGTTGAATAGTATGAGATAACTGAGTAACTGATATAAAAGCGTGCATACTGTAAAATTTAAGAATACATGACCAAGCATATAACATAATTCTAAAAATAGTCTATAAACTGAAATACTAAAATCTGATAACTGTATACTATGGTCAATGCAAACCTGAACTAAAGTATACTAATTACTGACTGAGACTGTGGGAGGTATCATCTAACTGATATGCCCCACTCTAAACTGATAGGGGTTCAACCTGTAACCCCAGTTGAAATGCTATTAGTACCATTCCATGGGTACTAACAATAGCTATGTAGGTCTACTAAGCTACTAAAAAACCAGGATGTCAAGCCTAAACTGACGGGTAACACTTGGGCGAAGTCAAGCCTAATTTGACGGGTGACCCCTAGGAGGTAGTCAAGCCTAAACTGATGGGTGACTCCTCATCCTATGCTGGCTACGTAGTTCTGGAACACAGAGAATGCTACTAATGACTCTAGCTAACTAACAGGAAAGCTACCATCCCTGCATCCGCTCGGTGCAAAATCCTACTCCCAACTAAAATACACTGAATTCTGAACAGATCTAAGTTTAACTAATTATGATGACTGATGGAACTGATAATGCTCATGAAATCATTTTGTGGGTACTGAAAACTAAGTAAAAAGCTAAATTTCTGGTATTCAAATCCAGGACTTGATAGCAATAATAGCTAGCTCATACTAAAACATTGAGGACATGACATGTAGTCAATATTCAAATCTCATTCTTTGAGGCATTTCATCAAATATTTGCAATGCATGGCTTAAGCATGAGAATAGTTTTAAACATGTAGAAGTAGCATAATTTTCATACTAAATCACCAATTAAGGCTTAAATTAGTTGACAACACTATTCAAAACATGTAGGGTTATAATAACAAAAATAATTTCTTGTAAACGTGATATAAAATTTGAAATTCATGAAAGTTCATGGACATAATTCATAAAATATGTAATAAGGGCTAATTTAAATAAAAATAGATTGTAATCATTATGTATAATCAAAATTCATAAAAGCTTCATGATTTAAAACATAAAAGATGGATTCTTAGAATCCATGGGAAAAAAGGGCCCATGGATGAACATCTTACATACCTTGCAAATTTGATCTTGAAAGAGAATGAACTTTTCTTGAACTTTCTTGGATTGGTAATTACAATTTCTTGGTTTTCTTGAAGAAGGGCTTGAATCTTGTTCTTGGGATATAATCTTGAGAGGAAACTCTAATTTATTTGTTCTTTAGAGTGGAGAGGATTATGAGTGATGAGAAACTGATATTTTATAACCTAATAAGGTTTTATGCATGATTTAAGTCATGGGAGGTGAGGGAAAAAACCAAAGTACCCCTCCAAATTCGAATGGGAATTGCTGAATTTTAAGGGTGACGACCTTGGTTGATAAGTTGTCAGCCAAGTGATGATCTATCACACCAAGTCGTCACTTAGATGCTGATTTTATGAGTTTCTGGTCTTGGTTGATGACTTGGGCTGATAGGTCGTCACTTGGGTGATGGCCTATCAACTCAGGTCGTCACTTGGAAGCTGATTTTTGTAAGTTTTGGGATAAGGATGACGACTTTGGCTGATAGGTATTCACTTAGGTGATGAACTATCAAATTAGGTCGTCACTTGGAAGATAAAAATAATGGCTCACTAGTTTGGGGTGACACTTGGCTTATAGGTCGTCACTTAGGTGATGGCCTATCAACTCAGGTCGTCATTTTGTTTACAGACAAACGTGCTAAAGTAAAATGAGTATAACTTTTCGTTTCGATATCGAATTAAGGTGAAACAAAATGAATTGGAAAGAATATTCAAAGACCTTTCATTTGATATATATTAGAATACGTAATTCATTATGTACAAAGAGTAATGATCATCTAAAGTTGATCCAAGCTAAAATGTTCACTAAAACTTACTCGATAGGAGTGTTCTCAACCCGTCTTTGAGTTAGGAGATTTTTATGATCTCGAATAATATAAAAAGATGTTTTAACACTATAGAACTGATCATCACACATTTATAGACATAGAATCATTTGGTTTGGGTCTGTATACTTAGGAACAATGGTTTTAATTCTAGCCCGAAAACGTGGGGTGTTACATTATCTTCTCCTTGGGAACATTTGTCCTCAGATGAGACTGGTTAAGCTGAGAGCAGTGAAGAATCTAAGATAATATACTGAACATGCATGAATGAGAACATGAGAACATATCTAGGTCTGAAACATGATATATGAACTAAGTATCATGAACTAAACTTATTTTCTTGAATGCATGCAATGACATGAGAATTGTTATAAGGCTGAGATAAAAACGAGAAAGTCAACTTATGAGTAACCATTACCTATGGATGGATCTGGTTTCATGATGAAAATTTGAGAGGTTTTAGATATGAAAACTCATGGTATCATCTCCCCTTTGGGATAGTTTGTCCCCCGAATGATACTGACTTAGCTTAACTACTAAAGAAAGATTAAAATGATGCACGGGACACTTATGAATTGAATCATGACTAAATATCTGGAATCTAAAACTGATGCCTGATGCATGAACTGAACTGAGGTAACGACTTACATGGTCATGAAGGAATTTCCTCCTAACTAGGAGAGATTAAAACCATAGGAACTTGTCTGACTGACTGCTAAACTGAATTACTGGCTATACAAACTAACTCATACGGAAAGCTTATACTTAACTGAAGTATTTCTTCAATGCTCTTTCTATGAAGTTCTAATGACTTTAGGGAGCAAAGAATCTTGGGCATGGTCTGAATTAGACATCTAGACAAGAAATCACTACATGGCTAAAATTCTATAATATGGAACACAGGCCTATGAAACATCAGCTAAGACAGAGCTACTAAGCCTTATGCACTACAACTACTAACTTTTAAGGTTAGACCTATTCCTCTAATACTCGCTCAACTATACCTTCAACCTTAATACTGCACTTCACTTGAGGCTACTGAAAATATTTACATGGACACTGATAATATACCTACTAAAGTCTGAGCTGGACTGAATTCTCCTCCTATATATAAGCCCACTCGAATTTACAAAATGCACACATAACACTATAATACTAGTTTGAGTCATGAACTTAATACACTTTGCATTTTTATAACTTTCCATCTCCTAAATAATCCTAATTACTCCTTTAACAACTAAATACAACTCTTACTATCCATTCACTAACGCATAATGCATTTGTCCACTTACATAACAACATGAAATTCAACCCTATCTTCATAGCTACAGCCTTGAATAAAATAAGCATGCAAAAATCTTTCCTTAATATGAAACATTTACTCTTCCCATCTAAGCAATTGCTTATCACTGTATTATTTCATAAGGAGAGGTCACTGAAAGGCTAAAACATGAGGACCTAAAGTATGAATGAACACTATACAGAACTTGACACCTAAAAGAGGCCTAAGGAATAGACTATCAACATCATGGTTTATCAAGAGACCTAAACTGAGGATATACATGACATTATCTAAATTTTGCTGATTATTAGGAGTGTTGCATGAGTATTGGAATAGAACATATAGTAAAGCATGAATACATGAGTCATGAGCTGCATGACCTGACTTTGGAGTTCATAACTTCATGGAATATGATTCAGACTGTTGGGTGAACTAGAACTCCTTATACTAGGAATTGGAAGCGTACTTGATTTTCTATAAAGTGTACAACTATAAGAAATGATCATAGGGATGACATGTAAGGCATGAGTAGATATCATGAAAACTGAAATACAAAACTTTGTATTGAGATAAGGTTGGGTTGGGAATCATCCTCTCCTACTACTTTTCTACACATACTGACATTACTACTAAAATTTGAAATCCTAACTTGGTTACTTGTTCTGTCATCTCCCCCTTAGCTTAAGGTCATCATTCTTAGTCTATAAACCACTTAATCAATATCTCAAACTGAACTGAAACCAGTTTACTTCAAAATCTAGGCATAAAATGCACATAATTACTAAACTCACCATGAAGGACTGCACCTGAAAGTGTAAAACCATACTATTGATACTTTCTTCTGAGATTGAAATCTTAACTTTCTATATCCCCAAATATTCACCTTTCATATAACTAACCCATGAATACTAAATCTACTGAATTCAGAGGACAATATCCCCATTTTACTACTGCTAAACTACTGGGTGCATACTTCTAACTCTAGGTTATATGCTATCATAGGATTTTGAGAAGGGATTGAGGGCACATTGACTTTGTATTAGGGCACGAGTTTTTCATGATCATGAATAAAATCTGTAAAACCTTGGAACATAATGGAACTGATGGTATACTTTTGAACCCGCAACAATTCCATATTATATGTAGGTACTGTCTAGAAAATCCCTATCTGTAGGACTTTGAGCTTCTCTATTTCTATTACCTTGAAAGTAAGGTAGAGTTTACATGAGTGGAGCATGATCAGAATCTATATAAGGTTCTTAGAGAACCAAGATATCGCACGATCTGAGACATGAAAAAAAGAAAACTTTTCCTAAAACCTCTTGTAGCCTCTTGTCCATATGTGTGGAGCGCTTCACACACATGCACAAGACTCTACTTGGCATAGGTTTCAAACTTCCTAGGACACTTTAAAACCATAGGATCAAATAACAAGTTTGTAATGCCTCGATAGTACACCCTGGGCGTCACATGATGCTTATAAACTCGAAAGACCACAAGCTAACCCATGTCGGTACCTACTGTGAGCACTGAACAATGTAACATGGAATCTATGCTGAATTTATTAGAATGCCATAAGGTTTTAAATCATAGTTCTGATAATGTCTAGAAAATAATATTGATAATACTAATAAAACATCTGATAATGACAAATAAAAATTGACTAAAACTATTCGAAAGCCTCTAACTGAGTAACTGAGGAGTTGATGGGACAAGTCCTCAACTAACTCCGACTAGCTACTAGAACTAAACTTATTAGATAATCATAATTGGTCCTTGAAACATGAGGACTCACCACTGCTGCTGCTGCTGGTGTGCTAGGATATCTAGGTACGGTCGGGAACTTGAGCATCTGAACCTATTGATGTTGGGCGTATTTATACGTCTAAGCACCATAACTTACCCATGTTTTAACTAAGTTTTGAGGATAAAATACATACTTCTTGCACTTTTAGTCCATTTTTAGTTAAGTGAGCTGACCTATGTGATTAGCATGCTTTTCAGGTACTAATGAGGAAGATTTCAGCACTTTGGGGACCTGTGGACAGCAAAGGAAAACTTCACATAAAAAGGAAAGCAGCTCTTGGACTGAATGTGACGCATGGGAACTTTTTCCTGGGCAAACTCAATATTTTTCAATAGTTAAGGATGCAGTAGCAATTTATTAGTGGATTGCATGCCAAATACACTGAGATTTGGTCAACCATTATTACCTATAAATCCTGAACTACATCTTATTGGCAGAATGGATGCGCAATGAGACCTTGGAAGGATAGCTACTCAATAGGAGCAGGCTAGATTAGCTGCATTGGCAGGTGCACAAGTAAATCAACAGAATGCTGATAACTCAGGTCGGGTACCAAATCTTGATGATGAGGACCTAAGTGATGATGAGTTATTAAATCCAAGGCGTGCAGATGATGTAGCTGCACCAGTGAACAGAAATGTCAACAGAGATTGTCAAGCTAGGATGAGACCCAAATGCCGAGCTGTGCAAGTTGCTTTTGATGATGATGATGATGACGACTTGGATGGGGCTGGTGCCACAGAGGCTATTATTCCTCCGCCCTTGGCACTCGGAGCCAAGTTCAATATCACTAGCACCATGATCCAGCTATTGCAACTTAAAGGGTTATTTGGTGGACCTGCAGGCGACGATCCGAATATGCATCTGATTAATTTTATCTCAACATGCAAATTGTTTGACAATCCAGGGGTTGGACAAAACGTGATCTGGCTGCGCTTATTTCCATTGTCTCTATCTGGAGAGGCAACTCTATGGTTAAATGGGATAACTCCTAACTCTATTACCAATTGGAGGCAATTGAAAGAAGCAAGATTCTTTCAGCCATCAAAGAGAGCACAATTAAGAGATAAGATAAGCAATTTCAGACAGCTTCCAATTGAAGCTCTCCACGAGACATGGCAGAGGTTCAAAAATAAGCTTATGCGGTGCCTAAATCATCAGATGACCAATGTTCACTTGATGGAAATATTATTTAGGGCTTTGAACTCGGTGACTAAGTCAGTGGTAGATAATGCTGCGGGTGGGTCATTCATGGACCTTACTTTTATTGAGGCATGTGATATGCTGGATCATATGACAAAGCAAAGTAGAGCTTGGCATACCAGGGATTCTGAGGTAGCAAGCTCTACTGTATCTATTGGCATGACGGCAGAACAGAGATGAAGAGAAGAGGAATGAGACCATGATATAGCTCACATAAAAATACAGATGGACCTTCTTACTAAGCATTTATTATTAGGAAAGACAGAAAAGGTCAAGGCTGTTGTATCACAAGAAAGAGATGACTCCGATTCTGAGGAAGAAGAAAATTACTTGAATAATCAGGGGGGGTTTCCGAGGCAATGTCCAAGGAAACCAAGGTCGAAACTATTATGAAAAATCTGGATACAAGGACTGAGATCAAGGGAATTGGAAGAATAAGAATGACAGGAGCGGTTTGTATGTCCCTCCTGGAAATTGTGAAGCTACTGCACCTAGCTCTGGGAAGATGTCCATGGAGGACATAATGGCTAAGCTGTTGAAAGGAGTGGAGGCAACCAACACGGGAGTAACTGAGGTAAAAAATGATTTGTCCTCAATAAATCAATTGGTTGACTCGCATTCCACTTTAATAAAACAGCTGGAACAACAAATGAGTCAACTATCAGCGGCATTCAATCAAAGAAAAGTTGGCACTTTACCGAGTGATACTGTCCAAAATCCAAGAAAAGATGGATCATAGTTGGCTATTACAACCAGGAGTGGTAAGGTGTTGGAAAATCCATCCAAGGGCAAGACCATGGTTGATAGTATAGAGGAGAATGTTATTAAAGCAGATTGTGATGATTCTGTAGAAGTTGAAAATCAGGATGAGAATATTCATGATACTACACCTAGATGCCAGCAGTCTGAAAAGATTGATAATAGGAAGCACAATAAAAAGAAAGTGGTGTAGAAAACTCTTCCAAATCCACCACCACCTTTTCCTCAGAGACTGAAGAAGAAGGCTGATGACACCAGGTTCAATAAATTCATGACCATGCTGAAGCAGCTGACTATAAATATGCCTTTGATGGAGGCACTGGAGCAAATGCCAAGGTACGCCAAATTCATGAAGGACCTTTTGACAAAGAAAAGGGCAGTGAGCTATGAACTAGCAGATAATTTTCATAATTGCAGTGCAATTGCCACGATGTCTTTGGTACAGAAGAAGGCAGATCTGGGTTTTTTCACTATTCCTTGCACGGTTGGATCTTTAGACTTTTCTAAGGCTTTATGTGATTTAGGGTCTAGCATTAATTTGATGCCATTAGCCATTTATAGATAGTTGGGGTTGGGCGATCCTACACCAACCAACATGCGGCTTGTAATGGTAGACAGGTCGGTAAAACGACCTGTTGGTATCTTGTATGATGTATTAGTAAAGGTTTCTACCTTCACATTTCCTGTAGACTTTGTTATTTTGGATTACGAGGTGGATTTTGAGGTGCCCATAATCTTGGGTTGACCTTTCCTCACAACAGAAAGTGTGCTTATTGATTTGCGAGCAAATGAGCTTTTATTTCGGATGAATGATGAAATGGTACGTTTTGATGTATGCAAATCAATGAAGCAACCCAAGGATATGAATGTGTTCTCTATAGTTGATGTTTATTATGAGGATGAGAAGGAATTATCTTTAGAGAAGCAGCTTACTGTTGAGCCATTGGCTGCTGTACTTTTGAACTTTGATCGTGAGGATGTTAAAGAGTACGAAGAAACTATCTATGCTTTTACAAGAATGGGGTCGTATTCTTATGCCCCCAAGAAGCTGGACCTTGACCTTAAGAATTGACCTTCACCACCGGCGAAGCCATCCATTGAAGAGCCACCGATGCTAGAATTAAAAGAGCAACCCAGTCATTTCAGGTATGTGTTCTTGGGTAGTGGAAATACACTGTCGGTTATTATTGCTGCTGATTTAGGTGAACAACAGGTAGAGGCTTTCATCTCTGTTCTGAAGAGGTACAAGAGAGCTATTAGTTGGACTATTACTGATATAATTGGTATCCCTCCTGGCATATGTATGCACAAGATTCAACTAGAGGAAGATTGCGTACCCACTATTGAGCATCAGTGTCGTCTGAATCCACCTATGCAAGAGGTGGTGAAGAAAGAAATCATAAAGTGTTAGATGCAAGGGTGGTGTATCCAATCTCAGACAGTAAATGGGTGAGTCCTGTATAATGTGTGCCCAAAAAAGGGGGCATGACAGTAGTAGCAAATGAGAAGAATGAGCTAATTCCACTCAGGCCTATCACAGGGTGTAGGGTGTGTATGGATTACCGGAAGCTAAACTCGTGGACGTTAAAGGACCACTTCCTAATGCTACTCATGGACCAAATGCTTGATCGATTGGCAGGAAAGGGACGGTTCTATTTCTTGGATGGTTATTCCGAATATAATCAGATTTGCATTGCTTCTGAAGATCAGGAGAAGACCACTTTCACATGCCCATATGGTACTTTTGCATTCAAACGAATGCTATTTGGGCTATGTAATGCACCTGTCACTTTTCAGCGGTGTATGATTTCTATTTTCTCTGACATGGTTGAAGACACCTTGGAGGTGTTTATGGATGACTTTTCGGTTGTAGGTGGGTCATTTGAGTCATGCTTGGCAAATCTGAGTATGGCTTTGCAGCGATGTGTGGAATTCAATCTGGTGCTAAATTGAGAGAAGTGCCATTTTATGGTTAAGGAAGGCATTGTTCTCGGTTATAAGGTCTCTGAAAAGGGAATTGAAGTTGATCGAGCCAAGATTGAAGTTATCGAGAGACTACCACCTCTAATTTCTATGAAGGGGGTTCGTAGTTTTCTCGGTCATGCTGGTTTTTATCGGAGGTTTATTAAAGACTTCTACAAGATTGCAAACCCATTATGCAAACTTTTGGAGAAGGAGGCAAAGTTTTACTTTGGTGAAGATTGCTTGAAGGCATTTGAATGCCTCAAAGGAAAGCTAGTTGAAGCCCCTATAATTGTAGCTCCCGATTGGTCTCTACCTTTTGAAATTATGTGTGATGCAAGTGGTGTAGCCTTGGGTGCTGTCCTTGGTCAGAAAAGAGAAAAGCTATTTCATCTAATCTACTACACGAGCAAGGCCTTGAATGGGGCACAGAAAAACTATACCGTCACTGAACAAGAGCTTCTTGCGGTTGTTTATGTTTTCAAAAAGTTTCGTGCTTACTTGTTGGGAACCAAGGTAGTGGTTCATACAGATCATGCGGCTCTAAGATATCTAATGGCAAAGAAGGATTCCAAGCCAAGGCTAATTAAGTGGGTGCTACTGTTTCAAGAATTTGATTTCGAGGTAAAGGATAGAAAAGGTTGTGAAAACCAAGTAGCCGATCATCTATCTAGACTTGAGAGTGAGCACATAGTACAGACCGACCTTGATATTGATGATGCATTCCCCGATGAAGAGATTATAGCAACTAGGGTGGAAAACTTGCCATGGTATGCAGATTTCGCTAACTACGTGGTAAGCGAAGTGATTCCTGAGAATCTCTCCTTTCATCAAAAGAAAAAGTTCATGCATGATGTGAAACATTACTTCTGGGATGAGCCTTATCTTTTTTGATGATGTGCTGATAGTATTATTAGGCGGTGCATCCCAGATGTAGAGGTGCCTAGCATACTGGAAGCAAGCCATGCTTCTCAAGTCGGAGGTCACCATGCAGGTGAACAGACGGCCAAGAAAGTACTGCAAAGTGGCTACTATTGGCCTTCATTATTCAAGGATGCCTACGATTTTGTAAGAAAATGTGATCAGTGTCAGCGGCAAGGTTCTATCTCAAAGCACTATGAGATGCCCATGTCCAAAATGCTTGAAGTAGAGTTATTTGATGTCTGGGGTATCGACTTCATGGGCCCATTTGTGAGCTCATTTGGGATGAAATATATCTTAGTTGTTGTGGATTACGTATCCAAATGGGTCGAAGCAGTCGCTCTAGCTGATAATGAAGGTAAGAGTGTTGTGGCATTCTTAAAGAGAAATATCTTCTCTCGTTTTGGGGTACCCCATACCATCATAAGCGATGGAGGATCACATTTTTGCAACAAGCTATTCAGAGCCGTATTAGCAAAGTATGGGGTTAAGCAACATAAGGTAGCTACACCATACCACCCACAAACTAGTGGGCAGGTGGAGGTTTCAAATCGGGAAATCAAGCTGATCCTTGCTAAGACTGTGAATGCCAACAGGAAAGATTGGTCCAGGAAGCTGGACGATACCTTATGGGCATATAGGACCGCGTTTAAGACACCAATTGGCATGTCACCATACCAACTAGCTTATGGAAAGGCTTGTCACTTGCCAATTAAGTTAGAACATAAAGCAATGTGGGCACTGAAGTAGCTTAACCTGAACTGGGATGATGCTATAGATACGAGATTGGGACAGCTGAACGATATGGATGAATCCATCTAAATGTATATGAAAGAGTAGATCTTTACAAGTAAAGGATGAAAAAGTACCATGATCGGAGGATTATCCAATGAAACTTTCAGAAAGGCGATTTGGTACTCCTTTTTAACTCCAAACTTAAGCTGTTTCCAGGTAAGTTGAAGTCTAAATGGTTTGGTCCATTCAGAATCAGCCAAGTTTACTCATCTGGAGTAGTGGAGTTAGAAAATGATGATGGTAGTGTCTTTAAGGTGAATGGCCAAAGAGTGAAGCTATATATCGGTCCAACTGACTCGATAAAATGTATAGCCACCATATATCTTGATGAAGTCTGAGTAATCGAGATAACTATGTCATGCCGCGACAATAAATCAAGCGCTACATGGAAGGCAACCAATCATTTTAATCATTTTTGTTTTACTAGGAGTTTGTTTTTGATAAATAAAAATTCAAAAAGAAGAGTCGAGCCACAACCAAAACTAAGGCACTTGGTGGGAGGAAACCCATCCTTCTAATCATTTTTGTTGTTTTTGATTAAGTGTAGGTGCATGAAGTACAAAGGAAAAGATTAGCCCCAAATTTTGATTTGAAAGTGAGCCATGTCAATGGTGGTAAGTCTAGGAATGATGGAGCATAGGCGATAGGTTGGGCGCCGCCTATGCCAACATGGGCAATAGGCTAGGCGCCGCCTATGCCATCACCTATGCTCACTGCCTCACATAGGCAATAGGCTAGGCACCGCCTATGCCAACATGGGCGATAGGCTAGGCGCCGCCTATGCCATCGCCTATGCTCACTGCCTTACATAGGCAATAGGCTAGGCGCCGCCTATGCCAACATGGGCGATAGGCTAGGCGCTGCCTATGCCATCGCCTATGCTCACTGCCTCACATAGGCGATAGGCTAGGCGCCGCCTATGCCAACATAGGCGATAGGCTAGGCGCCGCCTATGCCAATATGGGCAATAGGTTAGGCGCCGCCTACTTATGCTTAGGCGATGATATAGGCGCCACTTATCAACATGAATTTTGCCTACTAACCCGTTTGTGAATGGACCAATCCGACCCAGGGCTCATCCTTTAAATATATCCTCTACCCTTAAACCCCACTAAATTTTTCTTCAACCTAAGCGCCGCCCAACCTCTCCAAGCCCTTCTCTTTTCTCATCTACTCCTGCAGGCTTACCTTCTGGATTCATCACGAATTTATCACCAAGTAAGTTGCTCTTTCATGTTTCGTAGTTGTTTCAGTGCTACGTTTATAATGGTTAACTAGATTTTGTAGTAGTGCTTGGTGATAAGAGTATGGTTAGTTTGTTATGATTTTTGAAAAATACATCTCATTGAGTGAAAGGATTCTCGTAGGTAATCTTGATTTTACTCCGGCATGTATTGATTGGTATTCACTGTCATAATTTTTTTATTATTATGAAGTTGAAATATTGAAGTTTAATGCATAATTTTGGGAGTTGTAAGCTTGACTATGTGAGTGACTCATTCATCGATGCAATGCTCATGGTTAGCCAAAAACATAAGATTGTGTAATTGTTTCCATGATAAGATTTCTACGTGGTAGTCTTGTTCAAAGATTGCATTGCCCTAATGAAATAATGTTGGAAATGATAGTCAAGATTACAGAACCATTGTGTGCTGCTTCTCTATATCAAACTGAGGAATTGTTATGTAAAGTGAAGGGTTGAAAGTGTGACTGCACTAATAATGTTGTTGGCACATACCATCTAAATGTATGTCGATGAAGTCTTGACTAATAATGTTGCGCTGCGTACTGCTTTCCCGTATTTATTCTATAGTCTTTTTGATTTAGTTGTAGTTAGTTAGTTATAATTAGTCAAGATTTTTGCATGAAATTGTTCTTATAGACGGCATGGCATTATAACAGGAGTTTGTGTTGATTCACTTCTATTGAAACATTTAGCCTCTAAGTTGTGACTCATTCTGTGATAATTTTTTGTGGTTTAATTCATTTATCTATTGGGTCAAGAATCTATAATGCTCCCAATTAAGTTGACCATGTGCCATGTGTGTGTAAGGTTATTGTATATTCTTTGTTGCGGCTGATGCTAGAACTTGCCTAGTGTGTGTGTGAAGCGAAATAAAGATTGTGAGTTTAGGAGATGATTTAGGCATTTCTTTGGCAGCCCTGATTTTTTTTATCTTCTTTTTACCTACATTTGTACATTGTCCTAGTGAACACCCATTGAGCCTTTAGCTATTTTCTTTGGCAACCCCATATGTAGCCTAATCCACTTTTTTTAAAAAGACCATAATTTGATCCAAAAGCCCCTAAGCGCTTTAAATTATAGAATCAAAGTGAGTAAAGAGTGTTGCAAAATAAGAGGAAAATGGTGAAAGTGATGCCCCAAAGTTTAGTTATTGGTACATGAAAATATTATGATCGAGGGTGGCTATCATAGGGATGCCTAATAAAAAAAAGAAAAAAAAAGAAAATAAAAAAAATGGGTTGTATATTCCCATCATAGTGATTTTGATTGAGTAACAAAATGGGTGAAGGGGGTATGGTAGATGAAAGGAAGGTAGAGTGGTTGTTAAAAGTTAGTGTAAATGGCATAAGGTAGTGTATTAAAGCGCTTAGGGAACATAGTCACCATTTCTGGCAAAAATAGTCCTACCCGTCCCTTTAGCCTACTTTACAACCCATAAAGACCTATTTGATCCTAAACTTAGCATTCTGATATTAGTGGAGCATTACACTAAGGGCAAGCATATGGTCATCAGTTGTAATCTAAGAATTCTTTGTGAGAGTGAGAGCAAGCAAGTTATTATACCCATATTTCTGAAAAATGCAAAACTATCAGTGATTATGGGTAACATTTTGTGTGAGCGCACATGTTTGATTATTGTTGGGTAGTTTTATATGATTTTTTGGCTTAACTTGTGTATACGAATTAACCAACTTAATGAGTCTATGTTGGAGGGTGAGTTGTTTCTAGTAATGATCAAGAAATCTGCTCTTTGTTAATAATTGCAGTGTATGTCTTGTTGAAAATTTTGTGTTGCTCTTGTGAATTTTAGTTAGGTATTCGCATGGATGTACTATTTTATTCAAGGACAAACAAATCTTTAAGTGTGGGGTGGTGATGTTGGGCGTATTTATATGTCTAAGCACCTTAACTTACCATGTTTTAGCTAAGTTTTGAGGATAAAATACATACTTCTTGCACTTTTAGTCCATTTTTAGTTAAGTGAGCTGACTTATCTGATTAGCATGCTTTTCAGGTACTAATGAGGAAGATTTCAGCACTTTGGGGACCTGTGGACAGCAAAGGAAAACTTCACATAAAAAGGAAAGCAGCTCTTGGACTGAATGTGACGCATGGGAACTTTTTCCCGGGCAAACTCAATATTTTTAAATAGTTAAGAATGCAGTGGCAATTTATTAGAGAAGGATGTTATTAAAAGCATGATTGCTGAATTTTTAGTTCATTATTCACATTCTGTATTATTTGAAAAGAGGGAAAAACGGCTTAGCTTGAGGACAGAGAGAGAGAAAAGCATTTCTCTCTTATTGTCACTAGTCATCTTTATCACCAAGATCATTCTAAGTTTTGGTATGATGAATATTTGTAGTTTGATTTCTGTTTTATTCATGAGTAGCTAAGTTTATTTGTTAGGGTTATGGAAACCTTGTAGTATACTCTCTATTGCTATGGGTTTTTGAATTTATCATGTGTTAATCCACTTATATCATTACTCTCTTCATTTTGATTGAATTCTCATGGTTGCAAACATAGGGAATGCGCCATTATAGCAATAACTTGTTTGATAGAAAAGTTACAATTTGGAAAAGAGAGTGTGACAAGAAAATAGGGTTTCCAACCTCTATTTTACACGTTAATGCCCTAGCAGGATTAACTTCTTGGAGAGTTCGTACAATTTGTGTACACTTTGGATTCGAAAGAACTAAGGTGAATAAATCCTTGATAGTTGAAAAACACTTGGATTTAGAATTAGAATACGTCTCTCTGTAAGTGCATGCATGTATAAAATCCGTATTACTCATAGTTAATACAGAAGTAGAAGCTATAAGGTGGACATAACCCTAACTTGTCATTCTCTGTGATCAAATATTATTACACATATCATCTCATCATTACACTGATAATAGTATTGTGCACCTAAACCGAAATCCCCCTTATCTTAGAACCTTCGACCAACAGTCTAATAATAATCGCAATACCTAGTGATCATAGTATTCCCTGTGGGATTCGACACCTAACCCAGTTGGGTTCTATATTTGACAACGACCGCTTACACTTTCTAACGAGAGTTGTAATTTGGGCGTATCACCTATGATATAAGACACTATAGCGTAAGAAAAGAGTATGAGGTCAGTACTTTAAATGTAATAGAATGCTAAATAGGGTTAGGCTGATAGGTATGTGCTCATGTACATGTATAATGACTGGTTGAATAGTATGAGATCAATAATTAACTGATATGAATGCGTGCATATTGTAAAATCTGAGAATGCATGACCAAGCATATAGCATGATTCTAAAAATAGTGTATAAATTGAAAAACTGAAATCTGATAACTAAATTCTATGGTCAATGCAAACCAAAATTGGAGTATACTGATTACTAACTGAGACTATGGGAGGTATCATCTAACCGACATTCCCCACTCTGAACTGATTGGGGTTCAACCTATAACCCCAGTTCAAAGGGTGTTAGTTTCATGTCATGGGCACTAACAATGACTATGTGGATCCACTAAGCTACTGAAAAAACTAGGATGTCAAGCCTAAACTAATGGGCAATACTTGGGCGGAGTCAAGCCTAATCTGACGGGTGACCCTTGGGAGGTATTCAAACATAAACTGGTGGGTGACTCCTCATCCTATGCTGGCTACATAGTTTTGGAACACAGGGACTACTACTAAAGACTCTTCCTAACTAATGGGAAAGCCACCATCCCTAAATTCACTCGGTTGTAAATCCTACTCCTAACTGAAGGACATTGAATTTTGAACTGTTCTATGTTTAATTGATTATGATGACTGACGAAATTGATAATGATCATGGTATATTCTAAAATCATTCAATGGATACTGAAAACTAAGTAAAAAAACTAAATTTTGAGTATTCAAATCCTCAAGACTCAATAGAAATAATAGCCAGATCATACTAAAACATTAAGTACATGAGATGTAGTTAATATTCAAAACTCATTCTTTGAGACATTTCCTCAAACACTTGTAATGCATGGCATAAGCATGGGAATAGTTTTAAACATATATAAGTAGCATGATTTTGATACTAAATCACCAATTAAGGCTTAAATCAGCTGACAACATCATTCAAAATATGCAGGGTTTAATAACAACAATAATTTTTTGTAAACGTGATATAAAATTCAAAATTCATGAAAGTTCATGGACATAATTCATAAAATATGTAATATGGGTTTCTTTAAATGAAAATAGATTGTAAAAATCATGTATACTAAAAATTTATAAAAGCTTTATGGAGATAAATCATTATAAACTTGTAATTTCATGAGTTAAAACATAAAACATGGATTGTTAAACTCCATGGGTGAAAAGGGTCAATGGATGAACATCTAATATTCCTTTCATCTTCAACCTTGAAAGAGAATTAAATTTTCTTGAACGTTCTTGGATTGGTAATTACAATTTCTTGGTTTTCTTGAAGAAGGGCTTGAATCTTGTTCTTGGTAGATGATCTTGAGAGGAAATCCTAATTTTTTTATTCTTGAGAGTGGAGAGGATTAATAGGGTGATGAGAAATTGATATTTTATCACTTAATGGGGTTTTAAGCATGATTTAAGTTGTGGGAGGTGAGGGAAAATACCAAATTAACCCTCCGAATTCAAATGGAAATTGCTGAATTTTAAGGGTGACGACCTTAGTTGATAAGTCGTTAGCCAAGTGATGACTTATCACACCAAGTATTCACTCAAATACTGATTTTATGAGTTACTGGTCTTGGTTGATGACTTGGGCTGATATTTCATCACTTACATGATGGCCTATCAACTCGGGTCGTCACTTGGAAGCTGATTTTTGTAAGTTTTGGGTTAAGGGTGACGACTTATGCTGATAGGTCATCACTTAGGTGATAGCTTATCAACTCAGGTCATCACTTGGAAGCTAAAAATAATGGTTCACTTGTTTGGGGTGACGATTTGGATGATAGGTCATAACTTAGGTGATGGCCTATCAACTCAGGTCATTACTTTGTTGACAGACAAACATACTGAAGTAAAATGAGTATAACTTTTCGTTTCTATATCGAATTAAGGTGAAACAAAATGTGTTGGAAAGAAGATTCAAAGACCTTTTATTTTATATATATTAGGATACATAATTCATCATTTACAAGTAGTAATGGTCATCTAAAGTTGACCCAAGATGAAATGTTCACTAAAACTTAGTCGATAGGAGCGTTCTCAACTCATCTTTGAGTTATGAGATTTTTATGACCTCGACAGATATAAAAGGATATTTTAACACTATAGAACTAATCATTACACATATATAGACATAGAATAATTGGGTTTGGGTCTGTATACTTAGGAACAACAGCTTGAATTCTTCCTAAAAATATTGGTTGTTATAATTGGCCACTGGGTTGGCCTAAACAGTAGCTGGTCGAACATTTTGAGCTTCCATAGAATGGGATAGAGTGGTGAAAGATGCTCTGAATTCTGCATGAGAAACGTGCTTATTTAGGGGATCTTCCTGAACGGACGAAGGTGTTGGCTAGTTCCTAGTTCTTCTTTCATTGGTCTTTCTAGGAGGCATATTCTATAAACGGAGGGAAAAGTTGGATTAGACAAAGATTTTAACTTGAGATAATGCTCACTCACATGATATGAACACTAAAAGAAGGAATTTTTTTTTCTAAAAACGCCTCATATCCTCTTGTCCATAAGTGTGGTGCTCTACACACCTATGAACAAGACTCTACTTGATGCAAATTTTAGACTCCCTAGGACTCTTTAGAACCTTAGGCTCTGATACCAAGTTTGTAACACCCCTAGACTACACCATGGGTGCCATAAGGTTCCTACGATCTTGAAGGACCACAAGCTAACCCATGACTGGTACCTGTTGTGAGCACTGAATAATAATTATGAAAACATATGTGGAAGTAAAAACTGAAAACGCCATAAGGTTCATAAAATTGAATCAATACTGAATACATCTATAGAACAACTGCTAACTAAAAGTGTCTGAAAGTCTCTAACGCCTAATATAAATGAGTTGATGGGACAGGCCCCAACTAATTCACAACTACTATCTGAAAGTAAATAAAAAGTTGAAATACTGTGAATAACAAAATGACTAAATAAGTGTCATTCCTTCTATGGATAAGGACTCACTATTATAGTTGTGAATGATCAATTGAATCTGACTAAATACATTCAGCAACCCGAGCGTCCGAACCTATGATTTGAGACATTGTAGTGCAAAGAAAGAGTATACGCCAGTACTTTGAATGTACTGGTATGCTAGGTGAGGTTAGGATGATATGTATGGGTTCACGTGCATGATAATAATAATTAAATATCATGAAATAACTGGATGAGTGAGAGCACCCAAGAACACATACAAGTGTACGTGGCCTTAACAAGTAGTAAAGTGGCCTAATGAAAATCAAGTATCGATCCACAGAGACTGGATTTAGCAACGATTTGATTTTAGTTCACAATTTAGATTCAATTGATACAAGAGTAACCAAAATAGAGTTTGTAGATTTGTAAACTAAAGTAAAGTAAAGTAAGCAAAGCATAAAGTAAAGGTCTTGAGACAATCAATAAGAGGAAAACCCAGGGTTGCATTTCGAACAATCATACTATGTAATGAACTTCATTCACTAACTTGCTTATCTTAGTTGTTGATTCGTAGGGTTAATTGCATGATTATGGTTTCCCAAACTCTAAATGATTTACCTAAGCTGAACCTTACAAATACATCATTGATATGGGATGTAATAGTACACTTAAAATCTTTAATCTATCATCCTACATTTGAATCAAGTAAGGCATCTAAGTATATCCTTGTCCTAGATACTAATTTGAATTTCCTATTTCATAATTATTCCCATGTGTTATCTCCCTACTCCCTCTCCCGAGTTCACATGGTTGAAAATGGATGTATCATAAGGGTCGTGAATCCTTAAAATAGTTTTATCAAGAATAAACAAAGAACCAATAGTGATAAACAAATCTAACAAACTTAATTCAAAGCAATAATACTCATGTTCTTGGATTAAACACCGGAACGAGGGTGTTTATCCATGCATAGTAATAATTGTAATCACAATATTGTAATCAACAACTACGGACATGAATTAACTAAATAAAAACAATAAAACAATAAAAACCTAACTTATGAAGTTGTAGCAGCCTCCTTGATGTTCTATGACGTCCAAAGATGATCAATAACGTGTATAATTTTCTATTTATAAGTGTGAGATAATCCCAAGATGTGTAGGACTCAATTATCATTCTTTTCCATGTCTAAAGTGGATCTCTCTTTGTGAGTTATGCAAATGGGAGTGAAAGTTGCAATGCGCAGGCTGGAAACAGGAGTCTAGGTCACGTCGCGAGGCTTAAAAATATGTGTGGAGGTTGCGACGTATCCTCATAGCAAGGGGTCAATATTTTGGGTCGCTTATAAAGATTTTGGTCCATATATCTCACAAATTGGACTCTTCTACATCCCACACGAGCCTAAGACATTTCAGGGGTCCAAATTGCATCCAAGTTGTATATCGTACTTTCGTTGATCCATTCTGAGCCTTTTTGATTTTTTTACACTTTATTTGAAGCTTTTATGTCCTTAATATATCATAATAATACATTGAAAAAGAATCCTAAATCATTAAACACAATTATTTAGATCTCAAAACAACACAACATCCAACATGACGAACTAGAAACACGAGCTAAGCATAGGCTGATTTCACTTTGATCTTTAACTTGTTGTTTTGACTCTTGTCTTGATCTGATTGACCCTTGAACATTATGAATAAGTGTTTTTACATATAAATACATAATAAAAACTTTAGGAACTCATTAAAAACATCAGAACCTAACACGATAGACTAGATAAACACCTAGCTTAAGCTAATCACACTAGTTTTCTCGGTTGGCTTCTACATGATCAATTTGAATTAAAACTCATGTAAAAATACCTTTAAACATTGTAAACACATACATGGACACTTATATTCACATTTATATCATTATAAACATATTAAAAACACGAATCATCCTCAAAACAAGGCTAAATAGGCTAGAATAGTAATGCTAGAATGGATAAATACACCCAACATCAATAAGAGTATGTACAAGACTAGTAATATTGTATGTAATGAATATGCAATAACAAGAATATAAAATCTATATGAATTAGTTTGAAGCTAAAGTACTGAGCTTCTGATAATTGAATAACTAATAATTGTAAATCATGATTATGTTGAACTGAACTGAGTTCTCTATTGAATACTGAATACTGGATACTGATTACTGAATATTGAATATTGAATACTGAGACTGTAATTGTGGAAATTATTATCTAACCGACATACCCCAATTATAGACTGATATGGGGTCCAACCTATAACCCCAGTGGGAAGGATGTTAGCATTGTGCCACAGGTTACTAACAGTAGCTGGGTCAACCCTAATCTAGCAGGAAGACTCATGGACATATATGGTTACATCAAACCTAGTATGGAAGGAAGATGATTTACCCTATCCTGGCTATATAGTTTTGTAAATCAGGGACTGCTACTAAGGGTCAAACCCTCTGCTAATAGAAATGCCCCTATCCCTGGGTTTACTAGGTGCTGAATTCTACTCCCAACTGAATCGATACTGAACTGATCACTAGACTGTACTAGGCTTGATTGAACTCATACTGATTCTATTAACTGACTGTATGCTACTATTTGGGATACTATAGAATCCTTCTATTCCAACTTGAGACTAGACAACAACTAAATTTTGGGTATTTAATACCCCTAGGACTCGATAACATAGATAAGGAAATCATATCTCAACTCTAAAAGCATCACATATAGGTTATCATGCATAATTCCTTCACATAGACATTTTACTAAACACCTAGGATACATAAATCTTGTACATATAGGTTATCATGCATAATTCCTTCACATAGACATTTTGCTAAACACCTAGGATACATAAATCTTGTAAATGAGAATGAGCAATATATGAATATCATGACTACAATATTCAACACCAAAATTCAAAGATTAAATATGGGAGTTACATAATTCAACATGCATTCTAGTTAATTCACATGAAAGTCAAATTATTCTTGACTTGAAATCCACACAACCTCATATACATGAACATAGTTCCTTTCAAGAATGTAAATTATAATCTAAGTGTTTGACAAAGGATTCTTGAACTCCAAGTGTAGAAGGAACCCAAGGATGAACACCTAAACATACCTTGATTGTTGAATTCATGAGAATTGTTGTTGAATTCTTAGGGTTTCATTTTAGACTTGATGAACTAGGGTTTTGATCTTGAGAAAATTGATCAAATAATGAGTGAATTTTGCCCTTTGGGAGGCTTAATTACATGTTATGGCTGCATAATATAAGGGGAAAATGACCCAATTACCCCTACAAACCCATAACTTAATACACAAATTATGCCTAGTGACACAATAGGCAACATACCGCATCGATGGTATCAATGTTTATTACCGATGCATCATGGTGATATTGACGATGTGGTAGCAAATGTGACACGTCCTGATCGCATTGGCTTGCTATTTTTGTCATCCAAATATGACTCAAATGATGTTCAAAAATTTTGAAACTCACCCGAGATGACCTATAGATAACCCGTATCATGAATCAGTTTAAAAATTGACAATCTAAGGCCAGAAAAATAAAAACTAAAACCATTGGAATATCGAGGCCAAAAATAAGACTAAGTGTCAACACTTGGCTGAAATTTTCTATGTCTGGGACCTTTTTTCTCATGCTATATGGGGATGAAATGGTCTAGGACTTTATGGGGTCTTATAATCTCGAATGACATAGGTTGGGCTATGTAATACCCCAAACTTTCCATAAGCCTAAATTGTATCTCTATAAGATTAAGAAATAACTTCCAAAGTGAGTAGTTCTTGAATCATATGGTATTTTTCTTATTTTGACTTTTTATCATGTGGAAAATTGAATTAGCTTTCGAACGATAGAAATTTTGTCTAAATCCAGTATCGGGGTGCGAAGTTATGGCCGTCTTTCTACCCTTTTTAACACCTCGATATATCAAAAAGAAGCATAGAACTTCAGATTCTTTCATAGCATCAAAAACTAGGGTTTCTCCCTCAAGAGAAATACCCAATTCCTTCTCCAATATTTCACCATAGTTCTTCCAAATTGATTTAAGAATTAAGTTCCCCAAGTCAAAAGCTTCAAGAACCCTCACTCAAGAGTACGAAAAATAGTCTCAAGTAAGCTTGTTTATCTATAAGTCATAATCTAAGGTATGTGGGGTTTGAACAAGGGTAACTATTTTACCCCTATGCCCAAAGGCTTATTTTAAATACAAAATTTCTGTAATTTATGAAATTTTCCATGAAATTGAAGTTAGGGTATATACCCTTTTACTATTGTTTGCAAGATTTTGAGAGTTCCCATGGATTGAGAGTTGAATTTCATGATTTTGTTTATATTTCTATGTCTTTTGATGAAATTTACAGATTTTAAGATGATTTATGAGTAACTGCATTACCAAGTATGAATTTTTAAGATATTATGATATGAGACTGATGATTGGGTCAATAGACCCCATTTAAAGATTGTTGTTCAAGATTGTTTATGCTATAAGAACCCCTTAGTTAGTTTATTTTCAGATTTCAAATAAAGATTTGACCCTTTTGGGTCTAAGCTAAGATAGAAGTCCACATTACTTATGAATTAAAGTCAAGAGAAGTATATTTGGTCTTTATTATAGACCCTGGAATTATTTTAAGGTGGATTTCCTAAAAGTTCTGATCTTAAGTATGGGAGTAGTATTTAGCATCGAGTTGGGTATGATTCCAAGGTCTTATGCCCCAGAACTACGTGCACCATAGGTTTCTGATTTACCCCAAGTAGGTTAAGATAGTGATCACTAAAGTTAAGGTTCTATTCTGATGGCAAGGGTAGAGCAGCTCTCCCCAACATGGGCAAGACATTAGACTCCATGTGGCTGACATGGTTTAGGTCGATTAGAAGAAACTCCCAAGTCTCCCAAGTCCCAAAGTCCTATAATCTCTAAATTTTAAAGAAGACCCTTATTGTCCATAAGATAACAAGTTTTGAAAGCTATTGTTTTAAGATTCCTCTTTCTTACAAGTTTAGAGAATAAGATGGAGAACACAGATTTTAGAACCAACTGTCATGACTCACTAGATTTGTACTATATGCTTCAATATACATGATTTATGAGATTCAGATTTTAGTTTTACTCAAGCTATGTGAGTCATTCATATCAGCATGCATATTTTATAAAGAATGATAACATTATTTAGTTAAATGTATACACACTCATATACTCAGTACATCCTCAAAGTAATAATCCACATATATGTCTGTGTGCTACATTGTCTCATAATGTAGGTTCAGGTGCTCAGATCCAGCAATGGCAGTATTTTCTGAGTACCTTTGTCTACACTCCGCAGTTGGAGAGTCCTCATGGTTTGAGGATCTATTGCTCAGATTTTCAATAGTTATTGCTTTTAGCTTAGTTGAGTCAGTTGGGGGTTTGTCCTAATGACTCTCTAGTTCTTGATTAGTAGAGGCTTTGTCAGACTAGATTATTAATACATTTAGACTTTCAGTATTTTGACTGTTCAGACAAGTATTTCTTCGTATTCCATTATGATTTTGATATAGCTGTACCATTGCTTTTCTTTATTTATCTAAAAGTGAGTTTTAAATGTAGCAGTAGGATTAAAAGGGTTAGCTTGGGCTACTTGTAGCCTTAAGCATCCTGTGACATTCTGGGATGAGATTTTAGGGCATTTACAAACTTAGTATCAGAGCTTAAGGTTTATGGTATCCTAGGGAGTCTGTCAAGCCGCATTACATAGGGTCTTGATTATCGGTGTATTGCATGCCACATCTATGAGCAAGAGGCTACAAGACAGTTTAAGAAAAAGTTATCTCTTTCTTTCAGAGTCTATCGTGCCTACTACTGTCTCTATCTACTATTGACTCATGCTTTCTTATGACAGAAAATGCCTCCACAAAGAGATAATGCCCGTAGGAATGTCGATCAACCACCCCAACCGGCTAATCCCCTGAATGAGAACGTATTTCACACTGAGTTTCGGGATGTCTTTCAGGCGTTAGCCCAAGCAGTCACCGCAAATGTTTAAGCCAATAACCAAGCTATAGTTTTGTACTAACATAGAGATGATTCTACTATAGCCTAGATACGAGATTTCATAAGTATGAATCCGCCAGAGTTCTATGGGTCTAAGGCAAGTGAGGACCCACAGTTATTTCTTGAGAAGGTGCAGAAGATCACCCAAGTCATGCATATTTCTAAAGAAGAGAGTGTAGAGATGGCCTCTTATAGGCTAAAAGATATTGCTTATGACTGGGTTGTGGCATGAAGGAAGAGTGGAGGGAAGAATATTGTTCCTACGACTTGATAGGTGTTTCAGGATGCATTCCTGGACAAATTCTTCCCACTTGAGATGAGGGAAGGAAAAGATAGAGGAATTTATGAACCTAAGGCAAGGATCTATGAATGTAAAGGAGTATTGCCTTAAGTTTAACCAGTTAGCCAAGTATGCTCCTGACTTGGTAGCTAACAGCCGATCTAGTATAAGCAAGTCCATGATCGGTGTGTCTAGTTTGGTGCTGAAAGAGTGTAAGACTGCTATGCTTATTAGGGATATGGATCTGTCCAACCTGATGATACATGCTCAGTAGATTGAGACTAATAAGATAAGGGAGAGAGATAGAGTAAGGGAAAATAAGAAGGCTAGATCGAAGCAGTTTGAGCATGGTCTGACTAGATCCCATGAAGGGAACCGTTCACAATTTTAGAGTCATTTGTCTATGCCAGTGCCTTTATCAGCTAGTGATCCCACACCCAGAAATAGGCAGGAGCAAGGGAATAAGTCTTCTATGTCTAGGTCTCAGAATAGTATGAGTAATAGGCCTAGTTATCCTTCTTGTGGTAAGTGTGGTAGGACCCATCCCGATGAGTGTTTGGATGAATAGAGGGGCTGATTTTGTTATGGTAAGTTTGGCCATAAACTTAGAGAGTGCCTGTATGCTTGGAAGGAGAGTATAGATATCTGACCTCAGACTCAGGCTACTAGTGCCCCAGCTTCTTTAGCCCTTCTAGCCCCTCCTCAGGGCACTTCATCTAGTACTGCTGGCAGTCAGTGCCAGAATATATTCTATGCCTTGCCATCCCGCTAGGAGCAGAAGGATTCACCAAACGTTATTACTGGTATGCTTTGTGTATTTTCCTTTAATGTGTATGCGTTGATAGACCCTGGGTCAAGTTTCTCTTATATGACCCCGTTAGTTGCTGTGAATTTTAAAATGAGTCCTAATAAGATTCCTGAGCCTTTTATGGTTTCTACTCCAGTTGGTGAGTCAGTTGTTGCTAAGCAAGTGTATAAAAAGTGTTCTGTCACTGTCCTTCATAGAGTCATATTTTCTGATTTAATAAAGTTGGAGATGGTTGATTTTGATATAATTCTGGGTATGGATTGGCTTCACTCTTGTTATGCATCTATATACTATCGTACCCGTGTGGTTAAGTTTTAGTTTCCTGATGAGCCAGTCTTTGAGTGGTTTAGAAGTTCAGTATCTCCCAAGAGTCACTTTATATCCTATCTCAAAGCTAGAAAGTTGATATCTAAAGGTTGCATCTATCATCTAGTTAGAGTTAAAGACACTAAGTCTTAGATTCTGACTATTCAGTCAGCCAATATAGTTAATGAGTTTCCTGATGTCTTTTCAGAAGATCTCCTAGGGGTACCTCCCGTTAGAGAGATAGAATTCGGGATTGATCTTTTTCCTAATACACAACCTATTTCTATTTCTCCATACCGTATGTCACCCACAGAGCTTAAGGAGTTGAAAGAGAAACTCAAAGATCTTCTAGATAAGGGTTTCATAAGGTCCAGTGTTTCTTCTTGGGGTGCACCTATCCTGTTCATGCGAAAGAAAGATGGTTCTTTATGTATGTGCATTAACTATCGTCAGCTGAATAAGGTCACAGTTAAGAACAAGTACCCTCTTCCTAGAATTGATGACATGTTTGATCAGTTGCAAGGTGCAAGTTAATTCTCAAAGATAGACCTTAGATCCGGCTATCACCAGCTTAAAGTAAGGGGACTTGATATCCCAAAGACAGCCTTCCAAACCTATTATGGTCACTTTGAGTTTCTAGTCATGTCTTTTGAGCTAACCAATACTCTAGCAACTTTTATAGACCTCATAAATTGAGTGTTCAGACAGTATCTTGATATGTTTGACATAGTGTTCATAGATGATATTCTTGTGTACTCCCGTAGTAAGGATCACCATGCAGATTATCTTAGAATTGTCTTGGAAACTCTTAGAGATCATCAGTTATTCTCCAAATTCAGCAAGTTTAAATTTTGGCTAAGGTCAGTAGCCTTTTGGGGTAACATTATTTCAGCTGAAGGCATTAGAATTGATCCCCAAAAGATAGAAGCTATAAGAAATTGTCCTAGACCTATCTTTCCTTTAGATATTAGAAGTTTCTTGGGTCTAGCTGGCTATTACCACCATTTTGTTGAAGGTTTCTTATATATTTCATCTCCTATGTCTAAACTGAACCAAATAAAAGTTAAGTTCTAGTGGTCAGGTTCTTGCGAGAAGAGTTTTCAGGAGTTGAAGACTCTACTCACTTTAGCCCCTATGTTGACATTGCTTGATGGTACAGATGATTTTGTGGTGTATTGGAATGCCTGTAGAGTTGGTTTGGGTTATGTGTTGATGGAGAGAGGTAAATTTATAGCCTATGACTCTAGACAGTTAAAACCGCATGAAAAGAATTACCCAACCCATGATTTAGAGTTAGCTGTTGTGGTCTTTGCTTTAAAAATCTAGAGACACTATTTGTATGTTTATCATGTTGCCATGTTTACTGATAACAAAATCCTGCAGTACATGTTTACTCAGAGGGAGTTGAATCTTAGATAGAGAAGGTGGTTAGAGTTGTTAAAAGATTATGATATGAGTATGTTATATCATCTGGGCAAGCCCAATGTAGTGGCAGAGGTCCTCAGTAGGTTGTCTATGGGTAGTGCGGCTCATGTAGAGAAGGATAAGAAATAGTTAGCTCGTAAAGTTCATTGTTTGGATAGACTGGGTGTTGGGTTGCTTGAATCAGCTGAAGCTAGTGTTTGGGTTCAGAGTAGTTCTGAATCCTCCTTAGTTTCAGAAGTGAAGGAGAAGCAAGACTTGGATGCTAGTTTGGTCAGACTGAAGGAGTCAGTTAAAGACCAAAAGGTAGAGGTTTTATCACTAGGGGGAGATGGTGTATTGTGATGTCAAAATAGATTATGTGTTCCGTGTGTTGGTGACTTGAGGCAGAGAATTATGGCCGAGGCACATGGTGCATAGTATTATATTCATCCCAGCGCTACCAAGATGTACCGAGACTTGCGAGAAATCTATTGGTAGAATGGTATGAAGAAAGACATAGCAGAGTCCGTGGCGAACTGTAAAACTTGCCAGTAGGTTAAGGTAGAGCACCAAAGGCCTGGTGGTATATTGCAAGAGTTTGGTATACCCACTTGGAAGAAGAAAGAGGTGAATATGGATTTCATGACTGGTCTAACCTTTTTGCATCATCATCATGATTCGATTTGGGTTATTGTAGATAGGTTGACTAAGACAGCATATTTCTTGCTAGTGCATACATCTTATACAGCTGAGGATTATGCTAGGTTGTACATCTGGGAGTTAGTCAGGTTGCATGGAATTCCCTTATCTGTCATCTCGAATAGGGGTACTTAGTTCACTTCTCTGTTTTGGAGAGCATTTCAGAAAGGTCTTGGTACCCAAGTTCATTTGAGTTCCACTTTTCATCTGCAAACAGATGGTCAGGATGAGAGGACCATCCAAACTTTGGAAGATATGTTGAGGGAATTCGCTCTTGATTTCAAAGGTAGATGGGATGAGCATTTTACATTGATTGAATTTGCGTATAACATTAGTTATCACTCTAGCATTCAGATGGCCCCGTTTAAGGCTTTGTATGGGAGGAGATATAGATCACCCATAGGTTGGTTTGAAGTGGGTGAAGCTGCCTTGATTGGGCTTGATGCTGTGTTTGAGGCTATGGAAAAGCTTAAGTTTATTAGAGAAGGGTTGAAGACAACCCAGAGTCATCAAAAGTCATATGCAGATGTGAGAAAAAGATATCTTGAATTTGAGGTGGGTAATTTGGTGTACTTGAAGATTTCGCCCATGAAGGGGGTGAAGAGGTTTGGGAAAAAGGGAGAGCTTAGTCCCCGTTATGTTGGCCCTTATAGAGTTCTGAGACGTGTGGGGAAAGTAGCCTGTGAAGTTGAGTTCCCCGCAGATCTGTCAGTTGTCCATCCCGTCTTTCACGTCTCTATTCTTAAGAAGAGCATTGGTCATTCCATTGTTGTAGATCCTTCGGAGAGCTTAGATATTCAGACCAGTCTTTCTTACAAAGAGATTCCAGTTGGATTCTAGACCATAAGATTCATAGACTAAGGATTAAAGAGGTTTCCTTGGTCAAAGTTCTTTGGCAGAACCAGTCAGTTGAGGGTGCTACTTAGGAAGAAGAAGCAAACAGACGAGCCAAGTATCCTCACATTTTCTCCATGAGTTCAAATATAGCTGAAGGTATTTACTTCCTTAATTTAGTTCCTTTCTAATCCTGTGTATTCAGCTATATAGTTGTCTTCTCCATGAGTCCATGCATTTTCTAAAGTACTCAAAAGTTTAGAATGATGTAGAGTTAGTTTAGAAATTCATTCAGCTGTGCATTCTCAGTATTATCTATATTCTTAGAATAGCTAGTGACATTCGAGCACAAATGTTCCCAAAAGGGAGATATTGTAATACCCCGAACTTTCCTTAAGCCTAAATTGTATCTATATAAGATTAAGGAATGACTTTCAAAGTGAGTAGTGTTTAAATCATATATTATTTTCCTAATTTTGACTTTTTATCATGTGGGAAATTGAATTAGCTTTTCAACGATACCAATTTTGTCCAAATCTAATATCGAGCTGAGAAGTTATGGCCATTTTACTGAGAGCTGTCAGAACTACCCAGGTGTGACGGGCAGGTTGACGGACCGTCGAGCTTACGATGGACCGTTGTTGAAGCCGTCGCAACCAAGGCAGTAAACCCATTCACTGGCCAAGTGCGATGGTCGGGCTGACGGACCGTATAGCTAGCGATGGTCCATCACTTAAGTCGTCGCTACTAAGGCAGTGAGCCCCTATTCTGGTCCAAGAGTGACGGTCAGACCAACGGACCATCGAGCCAGCGACGAACCATCGCACGAGCCATTGCTGATCCCGTTTAGCATTTTAAAAGCCATTTTTAAAAAGGCTTTTTGGTCTTTTTTTTCATTTGTAACACCTAGATATATCAAAAAGAAGCATAGAACTTCAGATTATTTCATACCATCAAAAACTAGGGTTTCTCCCTCAAGAGAAAGACCCAATTCCTTCTCCATGATTTTACCATAGTTCTTATAAATTGATTTAAGAATCGAGGTCCCCAAGTCAAAAGCTTTAAGAACCTTCACTCAAGAGTATGAAAAAGAGTCTCAAGCAAGCTTGTTCATCTATAAGTCATAATCTAAGGTATGTGGGGTTTGAACAAGGGTAACTCTTTCACCCTTGTGCCCAAAGGCTTATTTCAAATACAAAATTTCAGCAATTTATGAGATTGTCCATGAAAGTTAGGGTTTATACCCCTTTACTATTGTTTGAAAGATTTTGAGAGTTCCCATGGATTAAGAGTTGAATTTCATGATTTTGTTTATATTTCTATGTCTATTGATGAAATTTACAGATTTTAAGATGATTTATGAGTAATTGCATTACCAAGTCTGAATCTTTAAGATGTTTTGATATGAGACTGATGATTTGGTCAATAGACCTAATTTAAAGATTGTTGTTCAAGATTGTTTGTGGTATAAGCACCTCTTAGTTAGGTTATTTTCAGATTTCAAATAAAGATTTGACCCTTCTGGGTCTAAGATAAGATAGAAGTCCACATTACTTATGAATTAAAGTCAAGAGAAGTATATTTGGTCTTTATTATAGACCCTTGAATTATTTTAAGGTGGATTTCCTAAAAGTTCTGACCTTAAGTATGGGAGTAGTATTTAGCACCGAGTTGGGTATGATTCCAAGGTCTCATGCCCCAGAACTACGTTCCCCGTAGGTTTCTTATTTACCCCAAATTTTCATATCAAAATTAGTATACGGAAATAATTTGATACGTTTCACAATATTTAAACATATACCAAATATAAGCATGTCATCAACATATAAGCAAATTATCACATAATCATCGTCTACCACTTTTGTATAAACATATTTATCCACCTCAACAGAAGAAAATTTGTCTTTTATTAAGACTTGATCAAATTTTTCATGTCACTATTTAGGAGCTTGTTTAATATCATAAAGAGATTTAACTACTTTACAAACTTTATTTTCTTGTCCAGAAAGTGCACATCTTTCGGGTTGAACCATATAAATTTCTTATTCTAAATCACCATTTAAGAAAGCTGTTTTTACATCCATTTGATGGATAAAATGTTTATGAATTGATGCCAAGTAAACTATATTTGGATAGAAAAAATTCTTGTTACTGGTGCAAATGTATCAAAATAATTAATATTTTATAATTGAGCAAATTCTTTTGCTACTAAACAAGCTTTATATTTATCTAAAGATCCATTAGGATTAAATTTCCTTTTGAAAATCCATTTACAACCAATAGATTTTGCACCAGGAGGTTAATCAGTAAAAACCCATGTATTATTTTTCATAATTGAATCAAGTTTAATTTTTATTGCCTCTTTCCAAAATTTAGTATCAGAAGGAGATACAGCTTCATGATAATTTGATTATTCATTATCGATAAGAAAAGTTTTAAAATCATTTTCATAAGAAAAATATTCTTTTCTAGTCCTTTTACTTCTTCTCAATTTCTCAATTTTAAAAGTAAATTCATTTTGTCTTTCAACAGGTGTATGAGATATTTTATCACATAGTGGAAAAATATGTTCAAAGAATTCAACATTATTTTCTCAATTATAGTATTACTATCAAGTACATTACTTTTCAAAATAAGAAATTTGTATGCAACATTATGTTCAGCATATCCAATAAGCATGCAATATGTGGTTTTAGAACCTATTTTTCACTTTTAGGTTCAGGCAGAAGAACTTTAGCAAGGCAACCCCACATTTTTAAATGTTTCAAATTGGGTTTATAATCTTTCCATTATTCATAAGGAGTTTTGCTAGTTCTTTTATGAGGAATTTAATTTTTTAAATGACATGCAAATAAGATAGCTTCACCCTACAGATTATCAGGTGCATTAGAGCTAATTAACATAGAGTTTATCATTTCTTTCAATGTCCTATTTTTTTTTCAGCTTCACCATTAGACCCAGGAGAATGAGTTACTTCATGAATAATACCTTCTTTTTCACAAAAAGCATTTAAAGATACATATTTTCCACCTTTATTTGATCTAATTCTCTTGATTTTTCTTCTAAGTTGATTTTCAGCTTCAGATTTATAAGAAACAAAAGCATCAAATGTAGCATCTTTATTCCTAAGAAGATACAACTTAGTAAATCTAGAGAAATCATCAATAAAATTAACATAATGTCTTGTACCTCCTCTAGTCATAGTTTGCTTTAACTCACCCAAATCAATGTGAGCCAAAGATAATAGTTTAGTTTCTTTATTAACTGAAAAATATGACTTTGTAGTAATTTGTCTTCAACACATATTTCTCACTTATCAAAATTATTTGAGTCTAAACTAGATATTAAACCAAGTTATCGCATATTCTTTTTATACTTAATATTAACATGTCCTAATCTAGAATGCCATAAAGAAATAGACTCAATCTTATAAGCAGAAGCTGATGCATTATTATTGATAATATTAAGTACATAAAGTCCATGGTTACAATATCCTTTTCCCACAAATACATTATTTTTTGTCAAAATAATTTTATCAGATTTAAAAGACATTTTCATTCCAGCTTTATTCAACAAAGCCACAGAAATCAGATTTGCTCGCATTGTAGGGACATGTAGCATATCCATGATGGCTAAAATTTTTCTGAAGTGAGTTTTAGGATCACTTTACCCTTGCCCAAGAATATAGTAGTTCTTGAGTCTCCAAGGTAGACCACTTTACTGTTATCTCTTATTGATGTATAGGAGGCAAATGCTTCTCGATTTTCACAAATGTGTCTAGTAGCCCCAGAGTCTACTGCCCATTGTTTTATATGTGCCACCTTATTCACTTGATAAATAACAGATGTAATTATTTCATCTCCTTCAGCTAAATTATCTTTGGGAGAAATTCACATTTCCTTGTTATTTCTTACTCTATGCCTATATTGAGCAGCATAATGCCTTGATTTTTCACAAGTAAAATAAGTGACTTTTCTTTTCTTAAGATTAGGATTATTAGGCTTGTAACCTTGAGGCTTATTACCATACCTTCTATTGTTGCTGCTTTGACCTTGTACTAAATTTGTTCCGAGTGTAGCCTGCTCAACTTTAAATGACTCCTTCCTATTGGTATCTTCAATTAAAATATGAGTTATTATCTCCTCAATAGTGAAGTTTTTCTTCTTATGTTTCATGTTATTTTAATAGTCATTCCATGATTCAGGAAATTTCTCAATCAACACTCGAGCAATAAATTTTTCTGGCAAAGCGATCTCCTCAACCTTCAAATCTTCTAATAATTTTTTATATTTATTTATTTGAATTTTCATTTATTTCACATCACTCATTTTTCAATTGTAAAATTTTTCAACCACAACCTTTTATTTGGTTGTATCTTTAGTCGTTCTTGATTAAAGTGTCCCAAATGACTTTTGCTTCTTTACAACTACAATGCATATCAAATAGTTCATTAGAAATAGTTTGTAAAATAGTATGCCGACATACACATCAAGTAGTGAATAAATTCATTCGTGCCATCTTTTAAAGTTTTCATGAGCAAACATTTTAATATTCCAAACATCGAGAAACGGTTTTGCAAATGATAGAACGATCGAAACAAGAGTATTAGGAGTTGCATCGGTAGAAGAAGTACCAAGTGTAGAATTATTTGCCATAGTTTCTTATATTGTTGGGAAACAATGGTAGTACACCAATAACAATATTATTAAACTATTAGCAAACTAATAATATAACTATAATAATATAATAGTGATATAACTACTTATTACAAAGCTAATGATACTGAATATTAAATAAATATTACTACGATATTATAATAAGATTATACTTGAGTCGGGCTAGGCACTATCCTAAGAAACTATTTCAGCAGTGTGAAATATTTTTCCAGGATTAAACGAGCACTTCCCTGATTAATTAGAGTATATTAAGGATTAAGTAAGTCTTCCCTAATTAACCAGTGGATACAGGAACCAAAAAAATTATTAATACAAATACCAATATGTTAAATAAGAGGTTTACTAAAATAATAAACAAAATTATTGAGCAAGGACTATAAAAAGAAAGAGAAAAATAAAAGAGGAAATTATTAAAGGAAGAAGATAGTAACTAGAATGTTGAGGATGAATTTGAAAGCTAAAGTGTAGTCTATTTGTAGTGGTTTAATTGACTAAATATGTTGACAAGTGCCTAAACACTTGTCCAAATATTGTCATGCAAAATGACATTTGACCAAAATTTCATGCAAAGAAGCCACCACTCCATTCGCTATCCACTTCTACAAGTAATAATTGGCTTCTAAAATTCACTTTGATGACATGAATTTTTCAATATATTTTAAATATAAATTATTGGTGAAATAAGTATTTTTCCTACAGGGTGTCGTTGATACTTATACCAAGTTGTGGGGCGTAACATAAAGTAAGGATACTTTTTTGTGTTTAAGCCTCGATTGTTTTTCTATTTCTAGGATTAGTGTTTATCTCAAATTTCAATCATCACTTCCATTAGTTTAATTATTTTTAAATTATTTTTCGTTATTCTATTTGTCTTTGATAATTTTAAGTTTAATAGTTTATATATATCAGAACTCTGATGGAGACAACCTTTTATGTACTGTAGATTACAAGGATAATATTATCACTTCTTTCTTTGTACTTAAGCGGTGTAACTAAGAGAACCAGAATTAGGTTTGAGTTTCTGGGAAAGAGTGATAATGCAATGATGATGAGCCAATGGTTGTTGAAGCTAAGATATCTATGGAATGATGAGGATTATGAGTTAAGAGCAACCTGATTTTTCTTTGTTTATTATGCATTTGCAGAGAACTAAAATTGGGTTTGAGTTTCCTATTTATTTTTTTGTTTTTTTTTCAAATTCAAATTGGGCCAAGGCCCTCTATATAAAAGCTACAAATATATTGACTTGGGCCCAATAGTGACCCAAGTCTGAAAATCAACAAAATATGTTTAATAAACACAAAATAATAACATAGTAGAAATTAGGAAAGTTCTAGGGTCCTAGAGAGAGAAAGTGAAACAACATCAATAAAGTCTGATGGTCTTTATCGGAATGGCTTCATCTCTACCAATCAGAAACAACTTTATGTCCACCAATCTTACCACATCACAGTACTGTGAGGATCACAAAAACACTAAGCTCGAGTAAAATTCATATAGATACTTAAAATTATCATGAACACCATGAATTCAGAGTCAATAAAGACTTCTTCAGCTTAGAATCAGTTCACCAGGATGTACCACCTAGGTAAGATCAGTAATTTTCATAATCTCTTTCTAAATGTTGCTTGAAAGAACTTATCTGCTAGATCTTTTTTTCTTTACAGATTGAGTTCTAAAGATCTAATACCACTGCATAAGAGTCCAGATCTAGTCGATAAATACGTTGAAGAACTTCCTATATTTAGCTCTGCAAGGTTAATCTTGAACTACTTTCTTTGATATTTTTGTTATCCCACTACTTTGTGATGTACTTACAAGTGTAGCTGGTTGCTAGAATTATGTAGAATTATTGACTGTGTCTAATTTGTAGTGTGGATTTTGAAAGTTTTGTTTAGACACTTTTTGATTCTCAAAGCTGGCATGACCATTTCTTCCATTTGAATTAGTGATTTAGCCATTGGCAGAAGTTCATAAAAAGAATTAAAATGCATTATTTGTGTACCTGCAAACTAATAACAAAGTTAGTAAAACAAATATGTCACTTGATTTCGTTCTCAAAAAATATGCTCTATCTCTACCTCATTATGTCTCCTCAACCCCTGAATCAATTTAATTTACATAGAAATATCCTAAGGGGTCTCTTAGACTCTCTCTAACACCTTCTTACTAGTTAGTGAGTCAGTCTCTAAGATTACTGAAAGAAGGTTGTTGTTTATACAATATTCTAATCAAGATCTCATGATTTTGACCTCAGCTTCCAATACAGACCTATTATCGCCTTTTCTGGTCTCAGCATAAACAAACTTTCCTTCATCATTTCTAATGCAAATAACAGAAGAACTTGATCCTGTATTTTCTCTACTAACTTCATTACTATTGCATTTATACTTACCTCTTCCAGGGCTTTTCCATTTAATGATATCGCATGAAGTCAGTGATGTCTATTCCTCAAAGAACTTAACCATCATGGACCAAGAAGTAGGAATTTCTTGAGTCTAGCGATATCTATTTTTGCAAACAAATACATATATTTGTTAACCTCCATAGTCATAGCATGATAGGATATCCTACCCCCATATTTATCCTCTTTCAAATTTTCCAAAGAGTAAAAACTAGTACTACGTTATATAAAGGCTTTATCTTAGCTCCAACATTTGCATGCCACCATTTATCCATGATGCGTCTTAACTGAAGAAAAGGACCCTGAATCCCTGTACTTTACAAATTATGAGAATCAGGACAAGTAACAAAAAGATGATTAAAATATTCCTGAATGTTATTAGCACAACAACAACATTCAATATTATCCACTATTGTCATTCTTACTAAAACTTCTCTAATTGGCAATTTGCCCTGCCATAATCTCCAAAAAGGAAAGATACTTTAAAAGGTATTCCCTTCTCCTACATTTGCAAAATTTGATCATGAGGTTCTCCTTTTTTTCTAAGTAAGTTCCATGGACTATTCATTGAAAATTTTTCTTTACAATTGAGAATCCACCATGGCTTGTCCTAGTCTTCTGATGCACTTCTCTCCAATGACACTATTAGCATGATTGCATACTTCTTCATTAAATATTTCCAACATAAGATTCCAATTCTAGCCTTTATTAGTATGATCTGCCTCACCTTATCTAAATCTTTATTACAGACATGACAAATAGGTAAGTGGAAATACAAAGCCCCTAATTGAGACCAATTATCAAATCAAATGCTAGAATGTCCAAATCTAGCTTCCCACCAGATTTGCTGATCAATGGAATCTCTAGCAATCAACATTTACTTCCATATTTGAGATCAGTTGAGTTCAATTAGTTTGAACAAGAAATGTAGAGAAAAGTCTTGGAGGGAAAGTGTACTTATTTAAGGAAAGTGTACTCCTCCCTTATTGGTGGGAGAAATAAACTTTAATGTATTTTTATTGAGCAAAAATCCTTCAAGTGGATAGTGAGGCAAAAAACAAGAGGTGCCTCGTACCATCGTTGTTGCTCGCTCGACTTCGAATTCATGCTTTCGATTCGGATTAGGAAAATGATCGATCGATGAGATTAATTTTTTTGACAAAGTTTATTTAAAACTTAGTTAAACAAGTCAATGGAAAAAACAAAATATTTTTTCTCCTTAGAAACGCATGCAAAAGCATACAGAAACGCACCTCAAATGGGACACAACCCTTCAAGGAAAAGAAATACTATTTCAGAAAAAGGGGTGACTGTTTGGTTGGATATGACTTTTTAGAAAAAACATGTTTTGAAATGGACAAAAATGACTATTTCAAAATAATACCCCCTTCCATGAACCATTTCTTCCTTTTCGAAGGGGTTTTTATGGCTATAAATACCTGAACTTTTTTCCTCAGGTAGCACGAGAATTTTACTACATTGAAAACCACTCTTCTACTTCTATAAAATAATGTTTGATCATCTATCACTAAGTGTGTTTTAAGAATCAGAAGGTTTGAGGTACTAGTAGATTTTGATTATTAGCCATTTTATCCTGGGAGGAAAAATTCCGCAACCTCGGGTACTTGAGAGGAATTAATTCCTTAAGGACACTCCGTAAAATCAAAGGACTTGGTTCTATTTTCTACTTCATCTTTTTTGTTTTAAATAACATAATTCTTTGATAGTTTTTGATTATCTTATGTTGAAGGTGTTATAAACTTCATATGTGTTCTTGAAATCATCTTGAATAAAAGTTGAAATGTTTGTGCAGCATACAAATTGTGTACCTAAAACAACAATCTTATGGAATTAAATTTCATAATCTGTATTGTTTGGTTTCTTGAGATTAAAGATTTATGCTTTCTACTCTGTTTGAACTTAACAAGTGATTTGAAGAAATAAAAACTTCATCACAAGTTAAAGGTAATCCGGTTAATGATTGAAAGACATAAAAACTTCATCGTTAAACTAAAAACAAGTAGTGTTTAAATTTGCTATAAACTTTTAATTAGTATTTTGATATTGAAACATCCTGGGTTTTGACCCTTAGAAAATTTCTCGGAAATCCATTCTCCGAACCCACCGTATGTCGGGGTATGAGTGGTATGGTCCCGTCGTATGCTGACCAGTGTTAGTTGGTGGGATGGTTTTGGCCACTGGAATAGGTATGACTTATAGGTGTGAGCCGTAAGGGTTTGTACGATTTGTAGCAAGGACTCGTATGGTGGGCAGTGTTTGATTCTCAGGGTATTTTCTTCTGCTAGGGATATGAGATATGGGTATGGATTATATGCTATGGTTATGACTTGGTTGGATAGTCGTATACTAGATAGTGTTTCATCCAGAGGTTGAGTCTTGGGTATGAGTGGTGGATACCGATCGTATAGGAGGGTACGACTCATATGGGTCAGTCGTATCTCTGTTATGGATTATTTAGGGATTTAAGTGAGGGTATTCTGGATATTTTCCTACTAACCCTAACTAGGACCCACGACTTCTAATACACTTTTGAGGCTATTTACCCTATTATTCTATTCATTAATACTTATAAACTATTCCAAAATACTCCCTAATTCTCTCAAGAGCTTTTGGGAAAGAAGTCTAGGATTTCATCTTACGGATTGCTTTGGGGCTTGTCTTGGTGATTTTTTTCCATTTAATTCTTTGGTATAAGGGATGATTCTCTTCCCTTATTTTAGTTTCAACTAAAGGCATGGCTTATATGATTGATTTCATGATTTTACTATTTCATGATTATGGTATCCAACTATTATTTCATGATTTTACTATTTCATGATTGTTTGGACATGGTTTTAATTAAGAATTAATTGCTGGGTGTGTAGCTAAGTCGTGGAAGGTGGAATTCCCATGGGGGACCAAAACCAAAGACTCATATTTGACGATATGAGAGGTCTTCATGACCATGTGCATGTGTCATATTTTATATTAGGGAGGTGTACTAGTCATCCTATAGGATATTCCTTAGTTATGTGAGTGTACAAACTAGGATCCTTAGAGCAGGGGGAGATGAACCCTTATGCCCCGTGGGTTGTTAGGACGACAAAGCTACACAGCCCAAGTAAAAGTTTTAAATGCAAACAAAACCTGGTCCCTTTTCTTAGTACTTATATACGTATTGTTGTATGCATTATTGATGGTTTCACTTGGTTTTATGACTAATATTATTTTATCCTTATCCTGAGATTCATGCTAGCAGTCACTCGCTAACCCCATTTACTAGAGGCTGTATACCTATGGTATGCAGGACCCAGCCATTCTACTCCTCCTGTTTAGCATACAGACTTGGTATTAGCAATTGGACTAAAGTGGTGATCTTCCATCCTTTTAGAAGGCATAATTTCATGTTATGTATTTCTTTACACATTTTTATTTTATTTTGGATATTGGTTTTGGCCATGGTTGGGGCCATGTGCCAACCCAATTTGTTTACTCTTTTGGATAGAGGCTTTTTGGTACTTCTGGGGGTTGGTATGGGCAGGATTAGTAAAGGTGTTAGTCTTAGCATTGGTATTGATATTGAGCCTGGCATCATCGAACATGATTTCTCACTGTTCCATCGTATTATATTTTTTGATTGACTTCATATTATGGTTTGGTATTCCCTTTGGTTTATGGTCTATGGTTTGGTTTGGTATAGCTAGGCGGTTGGTGTGGTATGGTTGGACTCGGTTGGGTCAGTCATATTTGTGACCATATCCCAGATTCTTAATGAGAACAATAACACTATCTTGTTATATGTTTGAAATTTAGCCTATCTAAGGCTGGACATAAGTGGTTGGGTTAGGTAACAGGGGGCGGTCCCTAGTTCTAGTTGGACTTAGGATGCTTATTACGATAAGGCCCGGGGTCATGTCGTGTCAGATATACTAAAGTTGATTGTATTTTTCTGATAGGAAAAGATAACTACTGATGGTCATATAACTGAAGGTGTTACAAGTGTGGCAGCAACAAATGTTGCTACAACTAGTCACACAACTGTGCTATCTGCTATGGCACTAGAAAAAAAGACCGAATTTTTTTGGAATAGATTTTAAGCGGTGGCAACAAAAGATATTATTCTACCTGACAACCTTGTGTCTTTAAAGATTTATATCTAAAGATGATCATAAAGTGCCCGAAGAAACTTTGGATAAAGAGCAGTTCGTTGTAATAGAGGCATGAAAACATTCTGATTTCCTATGTAGGAATTATATCTTAAGTAGCCTCCTAGATGATTTGTACAACGTTTACAAAGGAATGAGGACGTCAAAAGAGTTGTGGAATGTACTAGAAAAGAAATATAATATTGAGGATGCTGGAACTAAGAAGTTTTTTGTTGTAAGATTCCGTGAGTACAAAATGATTTACAGTAAGACTGTCGTGTCTCAAGTATAGGATTTGCAAGTCATCATCCACGATATCCATTCTGAAGATATGAATTTAGTGAATACCTCATTTTAACATGATAAAAATGTTCTTAATGATCACATGAATTTTATTGTAGGTTTGATTGTGAACGAGGCATTTCAAGTTACTACAATAATAGAGAAGTTGCCACCTTTGTAGAAGGACTTCAAAAATTACTTGAAACATAAAAAAAAAAAAAGATGATAGTCGAAGACCTCATTGTGAGGTTACGCATAGAGGAAGACAGCAAAATCGTAGAGAGGAGGTCAAAGAAGTGGAAGAAAGCTAGACAAGAAAGCAATCAACCTAAGAAGAAATTCAAGGGGAAATGCTTTAATTATGTCAAGATTGGCCTTAAGTCAAATGATTGTCGTACCCTAAGGAAAGACAAAAATAAGGATCAAGCGAATACGATTGAATTCAAGAATGAAATAGATGATCTATGTGCCATGCTTTCTAAATATAACTTGGTGGGAAATCCTCGAGAATAGTGGATGGATTTTGGTGCCACCCGCCACGTTTGTGCTAATAAAGAGTTGTTTGCTGCATTTGATCCGACTCAAGGTGAAGAGAAGATCTATGTGGAAAACTCTACAATAGAAAAATTTGAAGGTACAAGAAAAGTCTGCTTGAAAATGAGGTCAGGCAAAGTGTTGACTCTTAACAATGTCCTTTATGTACCGGAGTAATGAAAAAACTTGATTTCTAATCACTTCTTTACAAAATAGATTCAAATGTTTATTTGTTTCTGGAAAGATAGTAATTAGTAAAAGAGAAGTGTACGTAGGAAAAGGCTACCTCACTGAGGGTCTTTTTAAGATGCATGTAATGATAGTTGAAATCAATAAAAGTTTTGTTTCTTCTTACTTGATTGAGTCTAATGAATTGTGGCATGAAAGATTAGGACATGTCAATAACAAAACATTGCGAAAACTGATTAACTTAAAAGTATTTCCAAACTTTGAGTGCAAAAAATCAAAATGTCAAACATGTGTTGAATTTAAGTATTCTAAGCATCCGTATAAGTTTGCTGAAATAAATACCAACCCTATAGAATTAATCCATACTGATATTTGTGATATGAAGTCAACACCATCTCGTGGTGAAAAAAAGTATTTTATAACCTATTGATGGTTGCACTAGGTACTTTTATGTCTATTTGCTAAATAGTAAGGATGAAGCATTAGATGCATTTAGGCAATATAAAATGGAAATTGAAAATCAGTTAAAGAAAAAGAACTAAATAATAAGAAGTGATAAGGGTAGAGAATATGAATCTCCCTTTCATGAAATTTATGTAGAAAATGGAATTGTCCATCGAACTACGGCCCCATATTCATCTCAATCTAATCGAATTGCGGAAAGAAAAACAGAACTTTACAGGAAATGGTGAATGTCTTACTTATAAGTTTGGGTTTACCACAAAACTTGTGGGGGGGAACTATCCTTACAGCTAAGCAAATACTCAATATTGTGCCCCATTATAAGACACAATCAATTCCATATGAAAAATGGGAAGGTAGGAAACCCAACTTTAAATATTTCAAAGTTTGAGGGTGTTTAGTGAAAGCTTAAGCACCTATGCCTAAAAGGGTAAATATAGGACCCAAGACAGTAGAGTGCGCATTCATAGGATATGATAAAAATAGTAAAGCATGTCAGTTTTTGGTTCATAAATCCGAACATCCGGATTTCAACGAAAATACAATTATTGAATAAGATCATTTGAGTTCTTTGAACACATTTATCCGTATAAAACAAGACATGAACAGTCTAGGGGAGGGCCTAAACAACCTCGAGATGAACCAAGTGAGAAAGTACATAATGATGAGAATCCAAGATGTAGTACACGTTAAAGAACGTCAACATTGTTCGGATCGGATTTTGTAACATTTCTCTTAGAAAATGAGCCTTAAACATTTAATGAAGTGATGTCGTCTTCAGACTTATCCTTTTGGAAAGTGGCAGTCAATAGTGAGATTGAATACATCTTGAGCAACCATACTTAGGAGTTGGTTGATCTTTCTCCAGGAAATAAACCTTTACATTGTAAATGGATCTTCAAAAGGAAAATTAAAGTAGATAGCAATATTGACAAATACAAGGCAAGACTTATAGTAAAAGACTTCAAACAAAAAGAAGGCATTGATTACTTTGATACGTACTCACCTGTAATAAGGATAATGTCAATTCAGATGTTAATTGCCTTGGAGGCAGTATATGGTCTAGAAATCTATCAAATGAATGTAAAAACAACATTCCTAAATGGAGAATTGGAGGAAGAAATTTACATGAAAAAGCCGAGGGTTTTGTGATTCCTGGTAAAGAAAAGAAAGTGTACAAACTTGTTAAGTCACTCTATAGATAAAAACAAGCACCTAAATAGTGGCATGCAAAGTTTGACCAAACCATGTTGGCAAATAGGTTCAAGATAAACGAATGTGATAAATTTATTTACATTAAAATAATCCCAATCAAAAGTTCATTATTTGTTTATTTATGGATGATATATTGATCATCGGTAGAGACATTTCTAACATAAATGCTACAAAACGAATGCTTGAGAGGAAGTTTGATAGAAAAGACCATGGAGTTGCGGATGTGATCTTAGGAATAAGAATCCATAGAACTCCACAAGGGTTGGTGTTGTCACAGTCTCCTTACATTGAAAAGGTACTTGACAAGTTCTATTATTTGAAATTTTGTATTGCCAAGACTACATTGGACGTGAGTTTTGCACTTTAAAAAAATGAAGGTGAAAGTGGCTCACAGTTGGACTATGAAAAAGTATTGGGATGTTAAATGTATATCAGGAATTGTACACGACTAGACATAACATGTGATATTAGTAAGTTGAGTTGGTACACGAGTAATCCTAATAAAACTCATTGGATGGCAATGAAAAGAGTTTAGGGTATCTTAAATACACTCAAGACTATGCTTTGCATTATAATAAATACTCCATGGTAATTGAATGATATAGTGATGGAAATTGGATCAACGGATCGAAGAAAGTAAAATCCATGAGTGGATATGTATTTACTATAGGTGGAGGAGCAGTATCTTAGAAATAGTCCAAACAAACATGTATTGCTCTCTCTATAATGGAATCTAAATTTATCGTATTAGATAAAGCCGGTGAAGAACCAAAATATCTATGGATTTTCTTGAAATATACTCTTCATTGTCCCAAACCATTGGCACCAGTATGTATACACTGTGATAGCCAAGCATGTATAGGTAAGGAAGGGAGCATGATCTATAATGGTAAATCTCGTCAAATAAGTGACCCGACCCGACCCCGGTGTTTGTCGTAATAGGCATTCCAAGTCCAACCAGGATCGAGGACCGCCCCCTATTACCTAACCCAACAACCTATGTCCAGACTTAGATGGGCTGAATTTTGAACATATAAAAAGAATGCATTACTTTTCTCATTAATACTCTGGGATAGGGTCACAACTATGACCGACCCAACTGAGTCAGACCCCACCTCAACAACTAACCAATCATACCAAACCAAACCATAGACCATAAACCAAAGGGAATACCAAAACATAATATGAAAATCAATCCCAAAATATGCTATGATAGAATAGTGAGAAATTATGTCTGATGATGCCAGCCTCAATATCAATACCGATGCTAAGGCTGACACCTCTATTGATCCCACCCATACCAACCCCTCGAAGTACCACAAAGCCTCTATCCAAAAGAGTAAACAAATTTAGTTGGGACATACCCCTACCTATGGTAAAAACTAATATCCAAAATAAAAGAAAAATATCTAAAGAAATCCATAACATGGTTGACGCCATTCGAAAGGATAGAAGCTCACCACTTTAATACAAATGCCGATACTGAATCCGTGTGCTAAACAGAAGGAGTAGAATGGCTGGTTCCTGTATAGTGTGGATATGTAGTTACCAGTAAACGGGGTTAGCGAATGACCGCCAGCATGAAAATCAGGGTAAGGATTAAATAATGGCAGTTATAAAACCAAGTAAAAGCATTCATAATGCATACAACCATACATATATAAGTTCCGAAAAAAGTGATCGGGTTTAGCATGCACTTAAAACCTTTATCTGGGCTGTGTAGCTTGGTCGTCCTAACCAACCACGGGCGATATGGGTTCAGCTCTACCTGCTGAAAGGGTCCCAGTGTGTGTAGCCATACGACTGGGAAATATCCCATGGGATGACTAGTACATCCCTCTAATATAAAATGTGGCACTCGCACGTTATCATCAGGACCCCTCATATCGGCAAATATGAGTTTCTGGTTTTGGTCCCTCTGGGATCGCCACCTTCCACGGCTTAACTACATACCCCACCATTAATGCCCAATTAAAACCATGTCAAAAAAATTTACATACTATTTATTAACTAAGGCCAATATTGGGGATATCGTCATACCACCCTTTACTAGCAAGTTATATCATGATGGAAATAGGATTATGGACTATTTTGCATGGTTTGGTTGTATTGAATTGTGGAAGGAGGATATGTTAATTGGGTTATGGAAGGTGGATATGATAATTGAGTTATGGAAGGTGGATATGGTGATATGCTATTGAATTGATGATTATTTATGTCTATGGCTCAATTTGGTTTAATGGATTGGTTGGAAGGATAAATGAATCCAAACTTGATATTGGAGGATGTTGTATGAATATGCATGACATGTAAATGTAATTGGAGTATAAGAAGGTTAAAGTGACACCCTTTATGGTGTAATTAAGGCTTACTACTTAACCACTAGTTTGGTGAATTCAAATAATTGAATTGTGACGTTTGGTCGCTAATACTAGATTGCTATATATGTTCATTGTAGATAAGTAATCCGAAAAGACGAGAAGTCCATTTGGGACTAGTATTGAAGGTTGACAGTCAGGTATGTAAAGCATACTCTACACCATATCTTTGGCATGAAAGTGAACAATTGTTCTATTAAGAAAGTTTCCAAAGTTATTCAATAACATGTGATCCATAATGGTTTTGTATGATGTCTTACGTTACCAATGAACTTGTTCCCACCCTACAAGATGTCAAGACATTCCAATACTTACTTGTTTTCCAAATCTTACATGTTTATTGCACTAATGAATGTCAGAAGGTATCCGGTTACTCGAACAAGATCCATGTGCTATTAATGACTCCGAAACTTTTCATTGATATACCAATAAGTTCCTACTTCATTGTTATGGCATTGATGACTCCAAAACACTTTATTGATGTGCCAATGAGTTCTTACTTCATTGTTATTGCATTGATGGTCTATTTATATGTCTCTTATTGATGTATCATTGTTTCAAAGTATCAAAAATATGGTGGCGACCGAAATAACAAATCTCAAAGATTAATTGAACTAAGTGATGGAAGTTCTCTCTTATCGGGTGGTATCCCAGGGGCATAAGCCTATAATGGGTCGATCCCTAGTTATGTGTTTATGGGTGTTATCCCAGGGGAATAAGCCTAGCATGGGTCGATCCCAGTTGATATGTACTGAAGGCAGCCTAATGGTCACAATACAGTACAATAATGATTACAAAGATAATAAGAACAAAGGTAAAGTGATTGAATAAATACAATGTACAGGTTGTCACAAGTTCTAGTAAGTGTGGTCCACTCCTATTACAATTTATTCACTTGTTTCTGATTTCTATTGAGCTCCTATATCATATGTGATTATCTACAGTTTTACATACTCAGTACATATTTCGTACTGACGTCCCCCACGGGGGACCTGCATTTCATGCTGCAGGCACAGGTACCTCAGCTCATACACCGCACAAGTAGGAGCCAGGATATCTAGCTGCTTTTGGTGAGCTCCAGTTTGCTTCGGGGCTTTCCGTGTCATATCCAGTCACTTTTGGTATTGTATAGAAGTTAGTTATATGGCGGGGTGTGTCCCGACCTTAGTTAAACTCTGTGTATTGTCTAGAGGCTTTGTAGACCTAATGTACAGTCAAGGTGGTGTTTTGTTAATAGACGTGATGGCTCCAACGGCCAAGTATTGTATATACATATATATGTGTTCTCGAGCTTATACAGGTGATTATTTCCTTTTATATGCGACATGATGCTGTTCGAATTTCGGGTTGTCATAGAGGTATGCATGGGAAGTATAAGGTTATGAGATGGTTCTCCCGGACCTCCTCGGTTACGGGTGCCAGTTCGCCCCAATAGGATTTGAGGCGTGACAAAAGTGGTATCAGAGAAGTTCGTCCTAGTGAGTCTACAAAGCCGTGTCTATGTAGAGTCTTGTTTATAGGTGTGTCGTGCACCGCATCGATAAACAGGAGGCTATGGACATTTAGGAATTATTTCTTTTCTTTATGTCTTAGATCGTGCGATAAAGCCTATATTGTATGTGAAGTCATAGTTGACCACTGAATCTGTTTGTTTCTCTTATTATAGTAATGATGCCGATTACCGGAAGCAAGAATACCGGTAAGCAAGTTAATGTGGCTGCCGGAGAGGGGACTAGTAAGTCACCCACTATACCAGCTAATCAAGGTAAGGCTCCAGCTGAGCATGCATCAGAAACTTCCTCTAGTCCGAAAGAAATAAGGAAGAGGAGAACTATATCCTAGAGCCACCTATTAACGCTGTTGATCAAGATCTTAGAAATGCAGTTCAACTCTTGACTCGTATAGTTCCTGGGCAAGCTCAAGGGCAAGTCATTCCTACTACGGGTTCTAGTGGTACAGATAGGGCGGCTAGCCTTCAAACACAGGATTTTCTTAAGATGGATCCTCCCACTTTTACTGGATCAGATCTTAACGAGGACCCATAGGACTTTATTGATCAAATTCAAAGGGCCTTAGATGTTATGCATGTAACGGGTAGAGAGATAGTGGAGTTAGCGGCGTATAGATTTAAAGGGGAGGCTATATATTGGTATGAAGACTGGAAACGATCTAGGGGTATTGATGCACCCCCAGTTACTTGAAAAGAGTTCAAAGAGGCATTTCTTGATCATTATCTTCCATTCGAGATTCGTCAGGCCCGTGCAGATCAGTTTTTAAATCTTCGTCAGGGGAATATGAGCGTAAGGGAGTACAGTCTCCGATTTAATTCCTTGTCAAGATATGCTCCTAATGTTGTAGCTACTATGGATGATAGAGTTCATCAATATGTGGATAGGCTAGATCTATATCTGGTTAGAGATTGTACTATTGCCGCTTTGAACAAAGATATGGACATAGCGAGGATCCATGCTTTTGCACAGAAAATGGAAGATCAGAGACAGATGAGAAGAACACAGGAATTAGAAAGAGGATATTCTAAGAGGGCCAGATCTACAGGGCAGTTCATGGCATCCCAAGGAGGGTTCAGGCCACAGTTTTTTGCTAGACCACCTAGGCCATTATCTTCTTCTTCTGCATCTAGTGCCTCACCACAGTTCCAAGGGTCCAGAGGAAATTAATTTGGGCACAGAAGTGAGAGTCAGAGTTCGCGAACAGTGGGGTACCAAGGGCAAGGGAATATGAGCCAATCGAGACCTCCTCGAGAGCCATGAAATAAATATGGAAGGTATCATTTGGGCACATGTCGGCTGAGGACCAATGTTTGTTTTTGGTATGGTATGTTGAGGCATATGATGAGAGAATGCCTACGAAGGGGCATAGGGGGTATGGCATGACCTACGGGGTCATTTGTTGCATCATCATCATCAATGCCTTATTCAGGAAGGGGTGCACAGCCAATGGGTCGTGTTAGAGGTGATAGAGGAGCCATTAGTTCTAGCAGGGCTCAAAATTGTACGTATGCTCTAGCGGATCGACAGAATTTAGAGGCTTCCCCAGATGTGGTTACGGGTACGTTGTCTATATTTTTATTTGATTTATATGCCTTAATTGATCCCGGTTCTACATTATCTTATGTTACTCCATTGGTTGCTGGAAAGTTTGAAAGAATACCCGAACTGTTAGTTAAGCCATTTGAAGTGTCCACACCGGTTAGGGAATCTATTATAGCTAGAAGGGTTTATTGAAACTGCATAGTAACTGTTTGTGGTCGTGATACGATGGTTGATCTTGTGGAGTTAGAAATGGTAGATTTTGATGTTATAATGGGTATGGACTGGTTGGCATCTTGTTATACCACAATTGATTGCTGCACGAAAAAGGTATATTTCCATTTTCCAAATGAATCAGTCCTTGAATGGAAAGGTAAAATTAGCGCGCCAAGAGATAGATTTATTTCTTATTTTAAGGCAAGAAGAATGATTTCCAAGGGATAAATATATCATTTAGTTAGAGTAAGGGATACAAAAGCGGAGCCACCAACTCTTCACGCTGTTCCAGTGGTAAATGAATTTTCTGATGTATTTCCTGAAGATCTTCCAAGTTTGCCTCCTGAACGAGAAGTAGAGTTTGGTATTGATGTAATACCAGGCACCCAACCAATCTCCATTCCTCCGTATAGAATGGCCCCAGCAGAATTACGAGAATTGAAAGAGCAATTGAAAAATTTGCTAGAGAAGGGACTCATAAGGCCTAGTATGTCCCCCTGGGGGGCACCAGTGTTATTTGTGCGCAAAAAGGATGGCTCGCTGAGGATGTGTATTGATTATCGGCAATTGAATAAGGTGACTATTAAGAATAAATATCCTCTCCCAAGAATTGATGATTTATTTGATCAGTTACAGGGTGCCAAGTGATTTTCTAAGATTGATTTGAGGTCAGGTTACCACCAAGTGAGGGTCAAAGAGAAGGATATACCTAAGACAGCTTTCCGAACACGGTATGGTCATTATGAGTTTCTAGTTATGTCATTTGGGCTAACAAATGCACCCGCAGCTTTTATGGATTTGATGAATAGGGCGTTTAAGCCATTCCTGGATGTATTTGTGATAGTTTTTATAGATGATATTCTAGTTTATTCTAGATCAGAAGAGGACCATGTCAATCACTTACGACAGGCATTGCAGACTCTTCGTGATTGTAAGCTTTATGCAAAGTTCTCTAAATGTGAGTTTTGGTTAAAGTCAGTGGCATTTTTGGGTCATATTGTATCTAGTGAAGGGATAAAGGTTGATGCTCAAAAGATAGAAACTGTGAAGAACTGGCCAAGGCCCACAACGCCTACGGAGATTCGTAGTTTTCTCGGGTTGGCCGGTTATTATAGAAGGTTTATTAAAGACTTTTCTTCCATTTCAGCACCCTTAACCAAGCTAACCCATAAAACATCCAAATTCCAATGGAATGATGCCTGTGAGAAGAGTTTTCAAGATTTAAAGAACAAGTTGATTTCTACACCCGTGTTAGTACTTTTAGAAGGCACCGAAGGGTATACAGTGTATTGTGATAATTCTAAAATTGGTTTAGGATGTGTATTGATGCAGCATGGTAAGGTAATAGCATATGCTTCTAGACAATTGCGGCCACATGAGAAAAATTATCCTACACACGATCTTGAGCTGGCAGCAGTTATTTTTTCTTTAAGGATATGGCGCCACTACTTATATGGGGTTCATGTTGATATATATACTGACCATAAGATCTTGCAATATATTGTTAATCAGAAGGATCTAAATTTAAGGTAGCGGAGATGTTTTGAACTATTAATGGACTACGATGTTGATATCTTGTACCATCCAAGGAAAGCAAATGTGGTAGCTGATGCGTTAAGTCGTAAGGCTATGATGGAGCCTATAGAAAGGCAAGGGATGGTTAAAGATCTTCACCAGTTAGCTAGTTTGGGAGTTCGCCTTCTTGAAACTCCGAATAAAGAGCTTATCGTACATAATGCTGCGGAATCTTCATTAGTAGCTGAAGTGAAAGAGAAGCAATATGCAGATCCTATTTTATTACGGCTTAAGGAGAACGTTCAGAGTGGTGCGACCAAGGCATTTGAGCTTACGCGAGAAGGAGTACTTCAGTGCCAAAACCGATTGTGTGTGCCGGATGTAGACGGGCTAAGAAATAAGATTATAACGGAGGCGCATTTTTCAAGGTATTCCATTCATCCAGGATCAACCAAAATGTATCAAGATTTGAAAGATATGTATTGGGGGAATAGGGTAATTATATGTCATAATTGTTGCATTTAAATTTCTATAATCAATAATCATTCTACTTTTTCCTCTTTTTTGTTCTATGTTTATTTACAATAAATGCTGGAATATTGTGTTTACTATTACTTTTTTGTATATATTATTTTTCTAATAATTCATCTATATGCATTTTAAATTTTTTTTGATCGTTAAAATTATATGTTAATGGTTTTTGAGTTATTATGCTATTTTTATCTATTAATTCAATTTTTATAGTAGTTTTATGCTTTTCCCATCCTTTTAATGGATCTTTACTATATAATTGTTCTAATTTTTTCTTAATTATTTCTATCTTATTTATTGAAAATAT
>NC_061114.1:21636917-21686099 GCF_002878395.1 Capsicum annuum
GGACATTCCCCCAACAATAGCCAAAAGAATCCAATAAGATTAGTCTAAAAAATGAAAGATCAACACTTCAAAGCTAACTGCTGACAACCCAGAAATTCTCTCACTGTGCATGAAAAGTAGAAATATCTCCACTCACTGGATTGCATGGGGATACAACGTCCGGACACAATTAGTATGGTGATCACTTGAATGTAACTCAGGAAAGAGATATAATAATGCCAAGTCAGAAACCAAAGTAAAATTCACACGCATATATTGTGCATACATAAATATATATATGTATATATATGTATAACATGCTGAGATAGAGAGCAAGGCTTAGCATGAATGCAAAACATTAGCCTTGTTTATATGGGCCCCAGTCCACACCCCCTGGTCGGGCCCCCTGCAATAATTCAAAAAATAGTTAAATGTACATATACTTATATTCTAAGCCAATTTCACAAGATTAGGTTGGGGTTATATTAATTTAATTATCAAAATTCACAAATTTGGGGGAAACCATAACCCCCTAATTTATTCACCATGACCATGCACCCCACATGTTTAAAACCATCAATTCAAACAATACACAATTCATAAAAGCCATGGGATAAGCTAATAATTCAATAATGTTCAATAGCCATAAACCTACATTTATAATCATCAATAAAATCACATGGGTACAGTCTTAAACATATGATTCTGATAAAATAAGATTTAGAAAAGAGTAACATGTCTGGGATATCAAGAATTATGGAGATAAATCAACCCTTGAAGATTTAGATGACCAACCTTGACATAACCCCAGTGTTCTTGACTTAGGGATTTAGAGAGAAGTGAGTAGTGTGTTGATTTGTATATTTAAAGATAATAGGGCATATTAGTGTTTTTAAGTTGTGGGAGAGGAGTTTGAGGTGAGGAAAAGATCAATATACCGCTAAAGAAATAAAAAATACAGAAATTATTCAATTGACAACAAGGTTGACGGTCCGTCAGTTAGGTGACGTCTTATCACCCTAGTCGTAGCTTTCACGATGGATTTTTTCATTTTATCGTTAAGGATGATGACTTGAGCTTACGGCTTGTCAGCTTTGTCGTCACCTATATGACGACTCATCATCTTAGTCGTCACTTTTTGACAAACAAACACTCCAAAGTAAAATGAGCATAACTTTCTACTCCAATATTAAATTAAGGTAAAATTGGATATGTTGGAAAGAATACTCAAACATCATTCATTTGGTATATAGTAGGTCACCTAACTCATTATATTCAAAAAGTAATGGTCGTTGGAAATTGACCAAAGTTGTAACGTTCACTAAAACTCAATCGATAGAAAAGTTATCAACTCGTCTTTGAATTAGGAAATTTTTATGATCTATACTCCTCTACAAAGATATTTCCATACTAGAAAATTGACCATCATCCTTATTTGACATAAAAACATTGGGTTTGGGTCTATACACATCAAAACGATGGTTTGAATCTAGCTCAAAAAATGCGGGGTGTTAGTATTACATTCCTTAAGGTTAAAAAAATCCATAGTTGAAAATCCACATGCACACGTGTTGAAAATGAAGTCCAAATCGAAGAAAAATTATTTTTATGCTTTTTTAAAAATAATCCTCAAAATTCCATGTTAAAACTAAGATTAAAGACTAATTAGAAGATATAAATCAATGAAAAGTAATGAAACTAAGGTTTTGGAGCTTATCCAATCTCAAATTTTGAAGAAACCCTTAAAAATTGCTCAAACTTGAAGTTCAAAGTTCAAAAATGGTGAAAATTTGAGGATAAGGGGGTTATATATAGTGGTTGACTCTTAAGCGGCTAAATAATCACTTAAGTAGTTACCTCTTAAGTAGTGCCAGGTCACTAAAGCGGCTATCGATTAAGCAGTCTTGAGATACTAAAGTTGTTGTCTCTTAAACAAACCTTGACCGCTTAAACAGCTACACCAGATATCAACAAATGTTGATTTTGGTGCAAGCCTACCAAGCTCCAAACGGATCCTCAAAATTTGATCGGGACCCCACAAAGATAAATCATATATGATACCAAGATAATTTTAGCATTCCAAACTCAATGACAACCTCAATTTTTCAAAAATAGATTGTTTTTAGTAAATTAACCTCCGGGATCCTTTTTTTATTTTCTAAATGAAGGGCCAAAATGTAAAATAAAAATTTTGAACCCGAACCAACTCCACTACTAACCAAAATTAAATACTCCAAAGCTAATGAAACTTTACAAATCATTATCTAACGCTCAGAGCAACAAATATTGACTGAAATCAACTATATGGCTTAAAACCTCTAAAAACACAAACTCATCTAAATCATTCTTGAGCACTTCAAAAACTGTGCTAACCATTCCACACCCCAAAATTATCATGTAACAACTATGAGAAAGGAAAAATGATTAAAATACATAAAAATCAAAATTCACAAATTAGATCATTACATACAATCGCAACAATCATTGATAGTAAAATATAAAACGAACATTATTTTTTGGGAACTGTTTTTATAAAAATATTATTTCCAGACATTTGGTTAATAAGTTTATCTAATAGTGAAAAATAACTTTCAGCACTTATGAGTGCAAGCCAGTTTTCTTGTATCTATCTAGACTATGTAAATTTAATATGTTTTGCATCAACTAACAAGTAATTTCTTTTAAGAATCCTTATTATTAAATAATTTCATCAAAATACTCTCGCTTTGGTAATAACAAATTAATCTACTTTAATATTTTTCGAACAGAGTGATTTTCATGGGGTAATTTAATATGATGTTCATGATTCGACTGGGGTAGGTTTTTATTTAAAAGATGACAAATAATTAACCAGTTTTTTAAAATTTGTATATTATAAAATTTAGGTATATACAAGGTGATGTGATACCTCTATGACCTTCAAATGCATTTATTTTTTTCTCCTCTTTTTCTTAAAAATATTTTTCCCTCAATTTCTCTATATAATAATAGCACACGATGATCTTCTTTAAAGTATTTTTTAATTTTTCTTAAATATATTATTATAAAAGTTACCTTCATCATTCACACCACTTCATTTTAATAATTTCTATTATAATAATATTCATTAATCTTTTGTTTATAACTCACACATTCTCATCTTCATAACTCTTACTTTTAGTAGTCTTCATTACTTCTATGTCTTTTCAAGTCCATATAACCTCCAAACAATATTTTACTTACAAATTTTGACACCTTATCTAATTTTTCATCATGAATTTTCATTTGGCTACAAGTAAAAGATGACAAATTCATATTAGAATAAAAAACTCAAAGGTAATTAATCATACTAATTTGATCTTATTACCTAAAAAAGATGTTATTCAGGCATGTTCTGATTTAAGGCCAATTAGTTTGAGCATTTTTATCAATAAAGTGATCTGAAGAATCATTTATGACAGATTAGAGGGTTTACTGCCTAAGCTTATTTTCCCTAATCAATCAAGTTTTGTGAAAGGCAGGAGTATCAAAACAAATGTTCTCTTAGCATAAGAAATTACTGCTGATATTAGTAAAAAGAGGAAAATTTGCAAATGTAGTTTTAAAGCTTGACATGGCAAAGACATATGATAGAGTTGATCGGAGATTTTTGATTAATGTGCTGGAGAAAATGGGCATTAATAATCTTTTTATGAAAAAGATCTAGAGAATTTTGGCAAATAAGTGGTACTCAATCTTGATTAATGGACAGACTCATGGTTTTTCCATTCAACTAGAGGGGTCAAGCAAGGTGATCCTTTATCCCTCACTTTATTTACACTTGTTGCAGAAGTTTTGTCCAATGCTCTTAACAGTTTATATTTCAATAGTGAATTTAAGAGTTTTAGGAAGCCTAAATAGAGTGACGATTTAAATCATCTAGCTTATGATGATGATACAATAATCTTTCTTGCTGCTGAAGAAAGATATTTGGAGCTTATCATGGAGGTGTTTAAGTAATATGAATCCCAATTTAGATAGAAAATTAATAGAGAAAAGAGTTTTTTCTAAATGTAGCAAAGCTTCACATGATATTGTTCAAGTTGTGCAAAGAAATAAAGGTTTAATTATGGGTACTTTCTCTCTGATGTATATGGAATGTCCCATTGAAAATGCAAGGAGAAGAAAACATCACGTTGCTGATCTTATAAAGAAAGTACAAAATAAGCTTCAGATTTGACAAGGTAAATTACATTCTTCTGCTGGTAAAGTTGTATTGACCAATCATGTCTTGCAACACATTTCTATTAATCTTCTCTCTACAATTATTCCTCCTAAATATGTGATTAATGACCAACGTAGAGTTCTTGCAAGGTTTCTCTAGAATTTTAAGGATGAAAGAAGTAAACATTGGGTTTCACAAAATGAAATTTGTGTTCCCAAAGAGGTTTTAGATCTCTGTTTGATGAATCAAAAGCCTTATTTTCTAAAATATGGTGGATATTTAGAATCAAAAAGGCTATTTGGTCTAACTTTTTGTGGAACAAATATTGCAAAAGACACAAGTCTCAAGTGGTAGAATGGAAGTGTGGATCTTGTTGTTTCGGGTACACAATCTATACGTTTACAAAAACACTTCAACTTTTGTTCAAGATAGTTTTAAGAACACCTATGAAGTTTTTTACACCTTCAACACAAGTTCATCAAGAACTATCAAAGAAGTATGTTATTTAAAAGAAAAAAGATAAAATAGAAAACAAAACCAAGTCCTCCAATTTCATGAAGTGTCCTTAAGGAATTAATTCCCCTCAAGTACCCGAGGTTGTCGAATTTTCCTCCTAAGATAAAATAGCTCACAATTAAAATATAGTGGTACCTCAAACTTTCTGATTCTTTGAACACACTTAATGGCAGATGATCACGTAGAGTTTTTAGAAGTAGAAAAGTATTTTTCAATGCAGTAAAATTCTCGTGCTACCTAAGAAAAAAAAGTCCAGGCATTTATAGCCATCAAATGTCCCTTTGAAATGGAAGCAATGGTTTATAGAAGGGTGTATCATTTCAGAATAGTCATGTCTATCCATTCCAAAACAAGTCTTTTCCTAGGATTTTTTTAATCGCTTGTTTATCCAAGTCATAAATCAATCATTTGACAAATCCAAATCCAAATCCAAAGCTGAACCAAGCGAGCAATGATGACGATGGGATGAGAAACCTATTGGTTATTGCCTCACTATCTACTTGAAGGAGTGTTACTCAATAAAAATACATTAAAGTTTCTTTCTCCCACTAATGTGGAAGAAGTATACTTTTCTTAAATGATTACATTTTTCCTTTATTTTTCATTCACACCAATTGAACCCTACAATTCCTCATATGAATGGGGAATGGCTACTTCTTATAAAACTTTACGGACAAGTATGTGATCAGCAAGAAAAGACTAATTCCATTAGGATAAGTGGGTTCCCCTTAAAACTTTCGATAGTGAACATGCACCAGATGAACTCAGTCAATCGGAAGATTTGATATCTTTGAACTATCGATATTTAATGTACACCTAGATAACACATGTCACACAACTAAATTTTTACCGCTTATGGTTCTCACGTTTGTTCGTTTCAGCCATGAACTCATCCTGGTTTCATGTGAGCTTAGAGAATAGGCTTTTACTAACATATTCCTTGAAGCAGCTTCCACTTCACCCTCACATAGGTGATTTCTAAATGTTCAATCCTATAGATTAAAATATTTTGTCAAATATGCCAAATTTAGATAATCATTAAAAGGCTTAAAACTACAAGCCTTATCCTTGTTTACCAAACATTGTCTACAACATGAAAATGGGTTGGGTATATTGACAATGTTGAACCTATCAGTCACAAATTTGTTTGATCTCCTTGAACCTAGCTCTTGGGATCTCTAGTCTGCTAGGTAGAGTTACCACCATGCTGACTTGTACTAGATCGTAAATCCATTCCCTTGGATGTTGTCTCAATTCCCTCCCTGGATGGGTTTTTTTAAGTGGATCTGACATATTATCCTTTGACTTAACATAGTCCATAGTGATAATTCCACTAGAGAGTGGTTCTCTAATGATATTATGTCTCTGTCTTATATGATAAGATTTACCATTATACATCATGCTCCTGCCCTACCTATAGATTCTTGGCTATCACACTGTGTACATAATGGTACCAATGGTTTGGGCCAATAAGTAATCTCTTCCAAGAAATTTTAGGGCCATTCCGCTTCTTTACGAGTTTTAGCTAATGCGATATATTCAGATTTCATTGTAGAGAGAGCAATACCTATTATTTTGGATGATTTTCAAGAGACTTCTCCTCCACCTATAGTAAATACATATCAACTCATAGATTTTATTTCATTCGATCCGATGATACAATTTGCATCACTATATCCTTCAATTACCGTGGGATATTTATTATAATACAAAGCATAGTATTGAGTGTATTTAAGATACCCTAAAACTCTTTTCATTGCCATCTAATAAATTTTATTGGGATAACTCGTGTACCGACTCAACTTGTTAATTGCACATGCTATGTATGGTCATGTAATATTCATGATATACATTAAACATCCCAAAACTCTTGCATAGTCCAACTGTGAGTCACTTTCACCTTTACTCTTTTGAAGTGCAAAGCTCACATCCAATAGTCTTGACAATACTAAATTCCAAATACTTGAACTTGTTAAGTACCATTTCAATGTAATGAAACTGTGACAATGCCAACCCTTATGGAGTTTTATGGATTCTTATTCCTAAGATCAAATCTGCAACTCCAAGGTCTTTCATATCAAACTTTCTCTCGAGCATTCATTTTGTAGCATTTATGTCAGAAATTTATCTACTGATGATCAACATATCATTCACATACAAACAAACAATGACCTTGTGATTTGGAGTGTCTTTAATGTAAACACATTTTTCACATTCATTTATCTTGAACCCCTTTGCCAATATGGTTTGGTCAAACTTCGTATGCCATTGTTTAGGTACTTGTTTTAGTCCACAGAGTTACTTAACAAGTTTTCACACTTTCTTTTCTTTACTAGGAACCACAAAAGCCTTGGGTTATTCTATGTAAATTTCTTCCTCTAATTATCTAATTAGAAATGCTATTTTCACATCCATTTGTTGGATTTAAAGACCGTATACTATGACCATGGCAATTAATATCTGAATTGACATTATCCTTATTACGGGCGAGTATATATCAAAGCAATCAAGGCCTTCTTTCTGTTTTAAGCCTTTTACTACTAGTCTTGCCTTGTATTTATCAATAGTGCCATCCACTTTTATTTTCTTTTTGAAGATCCATTTATAACCTAAAGATTTATTTCCTGGAGGAAGATCAACCAACTCCCAAGTATGGTTTCTCAAGATGGATTCAACCTCACTATTGACTGTGTCTTTCCAAAAGAATGAGTGTGAAGATGACATCCCTTCATTAAATGCTTGAGGCTTATTTTCTAAGAGAAATGTTACAAAATCTGATACAAATGAAGTTGACTTTCTTTAACTGTACTACATCTTGGATTCCCATCATTATGTACTTCCTTACTTGGTTCATCTCGAAGTCATTTAGACCCTTCACTAAACTGTTCATGTCTTGTTTTATACGGATAAATATGTTCAAAAAAGTCTGCATTATCTGATTCAATTACTGTATTTTCATTGATATCCGGATGTTAGGATTTATGAACCAAAAAAATGACATGCTTTACTAATTTTAGTATATCCTATGATCACGTAGTCCACTACCTTAGGTCATATCTTTACCCTTTTAGGCAGAGGAACTTGGACTTTTGCTAGATACACCCACACATTAAAATATTTTAAGATTAGTTTCGTTCCTTTCCATTTTTCATATGGAATTGATTGTGTCTTACTATAATGCACTCTATTGAGTATTCAGTTAGCTGTAAGAATAGCTTCCCTCCATAAATTTTGTGGTAAACCTGAACTTATAAGGTAGACATTCATCATTTTCTTTAAGGTTTGATTTTTCCTTTCTACAATTCCATTAGATTGAAATGAATAAGAGGCTAAAATTTGATGGACAATTACATTTTCTACACAAATTTCAATAATGGGAGATTCATATTCTCCACCCCTATCACTTCTTATCATTTTGATCTTTTTCTCTAACTAATTTTTAACTTCTGTTTTGTATTGCCTAAATGCATCTATTTCTTCACCCTTACTGTTTAGCAAATAGACATAATAGTGCCTAGTGCAATCGTCAATAAAAGTTATAAAATACTTTTTTCCACCACGAGATGGTGTTGACTTCATATCACAAATGTTAGTATGAATTAAGTCTAAGGGATTGAAATTCATTTTAACGTACTTATATGGATGCTTAGAATACTTGGAGTCCACACACATTTGACATTCTGAATTATTGCACTCAAAGTTTGGCAATACTTTTAAGTTAATCATCATATCTTTGTTTCGTGTGTTCCTGGGAGGAATTCACATATCCTAATCTTACATGCCACAATTCATTAGACTCAAGTAAGTAAGAAGAAATAGAACTTTTATTGATTTCAACTATTATTTTATCTTAAAAAGGCCCTCAGTGAGGTAAGCTTTCCTATGTAAACTTTTCATTTACTACTTACAATCTTGCCAAAAACAAATACATATTTGAATCCATTTTCGAAAAAGTGATACGGAAATCAAGTTCTTTATTAACTTTGATACATAAAGGACTTTTTCGAGAGTCAACACTTTTCCTGACGTCTTTCTTAAGCAGACTTTTCCTGTCCCTTCAACTTTTTTAGTTGTGGAGTTTGCCATATAGATTTCGTCTTTGCTTTGAGCTAGAGCAAATACAACAAATAACTCTTTATTGGCATAAATATGGCGGGTGGCTCCAGAATATATCCACTATTTTCTAGGATTTCCCACCAAGTTACATTTAGAAAGCATGACACATAGATCATCTATTTCATTCGTGGATTCAACCATATTCGCTTGATCATTTTTTTGCCTTTCTTTGGGGCATGACAATCTGTTGACTTGTGACCAATCTTTCAACAATTAAAGTATTTACCCTTGAATTTCTTCTTAGGTTGATTTCTATCTTGTCTATTTTTCTTCCTCTTCTTCGAGTTGTTGTAGTCGTCTTCTATAATGTTAGCTCTATTCATTGTAGAATTTCCTTTTGACCTCCTATCTGAGGTTTTGTTGTCTTTCTCTATGCGCAACCTTATAATGATGTCTTCGACTGTCATCTCCTTTCATTTTTGTTTTAAGTAATTTTTGAAGTCCTTCCACAAAGGTGGCAACTTCTCTATTATTGCAGCAACTTGATATACCTCATTCACAACCAAACCTACAATAAAGTTCATTTGATCGTTAAGAACATTTTTAACATGTTCAAATAAGATATTCACTATATTCATATCTTCAACATGGAGATCATGGATGATGATTTGCAATTTTTGTACTTGAGATGCGACAGTCATACTATAAATTAATTTGTACTTAAGGAATCTTGCAATAAAGAACTTCTTAGTTCCAGTATCCTCAGTCATATATTTCTTTTCCAGTGCATTCTATAACTCTTTTGATGTCTTCATTCCACTGCAAACATTGTACAAATCATCTTGGAGGCCACTTAGGATATAATTCCTACATATGAAATCAGAATGTTTCCACGCCCTCTATTACACCGAACTGCTCCTTGTCCGAATTTTTTTTGGGTACTTATGGAGCATCTTCAAATATAAATCTTTGAATACACAAGGTTTTCAAGTAGAAGAACATCTTCTCTTGACACCGCTTAAAATCTATTCCAAAAAATTTTCTGGTGTTTTTCACTAGTGCCATAACGGGTGACACAGTTATGCGACTAGTTATAGCAACATTCATTGCTACCACACTTGTTACACCTTAAGTTATATGGCCATCTGTAGTCATCTTTTTTTGTCACAAAAAGACAATCAACTGTACTATATTAAAATACTAATTACTAGTTTATAGCAACTTTAAACGCTACTTGTTTCTAGGTTAACGATGAAGTTTTTATGTCTTTCAATCATTAACCGAATAACCTTAATCTTGTGATGAAGTTTTTATTTGTTCAAATAACTTGTTAAATTCAAATAGAGCAGAAGGGATAAAGCTTTAATCTCTAGAAAACAAACAATACAGATTACAAAATATAATTCCTTAAGATTGTTGTTTTGGGTACACAATTTGTTTGTTTGCACAAACACTTACACTTTTATTCAAGAAAGTTTCAAGAATACCTATGAGGTTTTTAAAACCTTCAACACCAGTTCATCAAGAACTATCAAAGAAGTATGTTATTTAAAATAAAAAAGATGAAGTAGAAAATAGAACCAAGTCATCCAATTTCACGGAGTTTCATTAAGGAATTAATTCCCCTCAAGTACCCGAGGTTGCGGTACCTCAAATCTTCTAATTCTTTGAACACACTCAATGACAGATGATCACACAGAGTTTTTTAGAAGTAGAAGAGTGTTTTTCAATGCAGTAAAATTCTCGTGCTACCTGAGAAAAAATGTTTAGATATTTATAGCCGTCAAATGCCCTATCGAAAAGGAAGCAATGACTCATGGAAGGGTGTATCATTTTGGAACAGTCATTTTGGTCCATTCCAAAACAACATGTCTTATCTGAATAGTCATAATGTAATACCCCGTACTTTTTTCTAGCTTAATTTCGCTCCTAGAAAGTCAAGGGTTAGCTTTAAAAATGAATAACTTTTATTACATGTAGAATTTTCCAAATTCAAACCCTCAATTGTGTAGAGAATTGAATTAGCTTTCCATTGATACCAAATTTGCCTAAATCTGATATACAGTAGAGAAGTTATGGCATTTTTAGTGAAGCAGTATCCCAACTGGAGAAGCATTGCGCCATAGTGACTTGCAAAATGACAATTTTCCAATTCCAGTGGACCTCCGCGATAAGCTCATGTTATGGTGAAACCTTATTTCCCTATTGTCAATTATCAGTGGCTCACCGCGTTAGTGGTGCATCGTGGTGATGGCCAAAATGGCATTTCAGTAGTGTACCGCGATAGCTCCGCATCGTGTAGAATGTCCAGTTCCCAGTTGTCGAATTCCAATCAGCCACCATAATAGTAGTGCATCGCGGTGGCATGCAAATTCAAAAAATTTCTCTTATTTCCAGTTTTGATTAAATTTTAAAAGGGGCACTTTGGTTTATTCTCAAGCCCCCAATTCATCCAAAACAAGGAATTAAGCATATCCTAAGCACTTTATGCTTATTTTAATCTATTCTCTCAAAAAGAAAAACCCTAGAGCTCAAAAGTTTACTCTCCAAGAAATAAATTTCATCCATTGTTTCTCAAAGAAAACCCAAAATTGAGGATTCCTAAATCTAGATAATCAAGAGTTCATCTTCAAAGGCACAAATACAGATTCAAGTTCGAGCTTTCTTAGAAATTTCATCAATCAAGGTATGTGGGGTTTATGAACAAGGATCCTTTTTCATCCTTGTGCCCAAAACTAGCTTTTAACTATAAATTTACATGATTTTCTATGAAGTTACATGATATTTGAATTAGGGTTCATACCCTATGTTGTTATTTGCAAGAATATGAGTTTTTGAGAGATTTTGAAGTTTAATTGCATGAATATTTCCATATTTTCATGCCTATTCCAGTAAATTTCAGATTTTGAATTGAATTATCATTATTCTCAATATCAAGCATGAACTTTATGATGTTTTGACATAACATTAATGCATGGGTTATTAAGCGCAAGATTTATATGTTGATATTTCCAGAAAGAAGATGCTTTAAGCCTCCTATGATCAGATTATCTACAGATTCTCAATAAAGCTTTGATCTTTTGATCCTCAGGTAAGTTTTGGAATTCACATTACAAATTTATTATGGATTTGAGAAATTAGAATATTTTTATTCACATATTGAATACGATAAATGCATAATTGGAATCATAATAACCCTTATGCTAGCTTTTTAAGGTGGATTTCCAATAGAATGATCATACGGATTAAAAGGGAGTAATATTTAGCATCGAGTGGGAACTGTGGGATTAGCGTACCCTATCTTCCATAGACTACGTAGCCAACGTAGATACAGATTCAAATTATTTCCATTTCTATATGGATGACAGATACAGATATGATCACTTAGATTAGGTTATAATCCTTGGCAAGAGTATGATACTTCTTCCCATCGTGAGGTTTTCCCCATAAGGGAACAAGAGGTTGGACTCCATGTTAGCTCATATCGTTTATGTCGGTTAAGAGAACCTCCCTGATAGTAAAAGCAAATAAACAGGTTTTGAGTAACTTCCTCAACATAATAGAATAAAATTTTTTTTTTTAAGAAAACTAAGTGTAAAGGCTCACAGGTTTATTCAGATTATGTTTTACAGAAAGATATTAGCTACAGATTTTAGCTTTCAGATTTTCAGATATAAAAGTAAGTCCTTTCTACACTAAGAAAGCATGATTTACAGACAGAACACTAGTATGACTTTTAGAACTAAACTGTTATGACTCACGATTTACAAAGTATGATTTGTTATTCATGATTACAGATTTCAGTATTTCAGATATTACAGCTTTTTTTGAGTTATCATTTAGCATGCATTGTTTTACAAACTATTATAACTATTAAGACTTTGTTTTACTTATGCATTTCACCCCTATATACTCAGTACATCCTCAATGTACTAATCCACATATACGTCTATCTGCTATATTTTCTCATAATATAGGTTCAGGTGCTCTATTTCAGTAGAGTGAGTGATTTCGAGCATCCCCATCTACCTCTCGATATTTGGTGAGTCCTCATAGTTCGAGGAGTTATTCATTAACTTTATTTTTAGCCTATCAGTTTAGATGATTCAGTATACTTTTCTGTCAGTTAGAGTCAGATGGGGGTTTGTCTCAGTGACTCTCTAGTTATTAGTAGTAGAGCCTTGTCAGACTGCTAGTTTTTATATAGATTTTTGGTATTGTTTCATCAGACCCCTGAGACTAGAATTTTTTAGATATTATATTCAGAAATTTTTTCGCATTCAGTATGATTTTGATGTCTATATTTCCATTAGTATGAGATTCAGACTTAGTAGAAGGCAGAAAGGATTAGCTTAAGGCTACTCATAGTCATAAGCATCGTGTGACATCTTGGGATATATTTTCAGGGCGTTACATACATCCAATCAAACTGTCACCCTTTTTCTGAAATAGTGTATCTTTTTCTTGCAGGGGTGTGTCCCTTTTGAGGTGTGTTTCTGCATGTTTGTGCATGCATTTCTATGGAGGAAAAATATTTTTATTTTTTTCCTTGGAATTTTCCAATCACTTGTTTATCCAATTTTCAAATAAATTTTGTCTAAAAAATTAATCTCATAGATTGATCATTTGACAAATCCAATTCTAAATCCTAATCTAAATCCGTATCAGAAGCCGAAGTCGAGCTGATTCGAGCGAGCGACAACGACAACAACGCGAGGTACCTCTTGGTTCTTGCCTCACTATCCACTTGAAGGAGCGTTAATCAATAAAAACAAATTAAAGTTTCTTTCTCTCACTAATATGGGAGAAGTATATTTTCTTTAAATGAGTAGACTCCCTCCAAGACTTTTCCCTCCATTTTTCATTCACACCAATTGAACCCAACAATACCCCACATGAATCGTGAATGGATACTCTTTATAAAACATTACAGACAAGTATATGATCAGCAAGCAAAGGTTGATTTCATCTAGATAAGTAGGTTTCCCTTTGAATTTTTCGTAATGTACATGAATCGGATGCACTCAATAAATCGGTAGATTTAATATCTTCAAATTGTAGAGACTTAATGTACGATGGACAACACATATCACACAACCAACCTTTTACCTTTTATGGTTCTCATAATTTTGATCATTTCAGCTATGAACATGTCTTAGTTTTATGAGAGCTTAGAGAATAGGCCTTTACTAACATTCTCCTTGAAGCGGCTTCCACTTTACCCTTACATAGGTGATTTCAAAATGTTCAATCCTATAGATTAAACTATTTAGTCAAATCTGCCAAATTTAGATAATCATTAAAAGGCCTCACACCACAAGCCTTATCCTTGTTTACTAAACATTTTCTATATCATGATAATGGGTTAGGTATATTGACAATGTTGAACCTGTTAGACACAACTTTTTTTTATCTCCTTGAACCTAGCTCATGGCATCTCTAGTCTGCTTGGTAGAGTTACCACCATGCTGACTTGTCCTAGGCCATAAATCTATTCCCTTAGATATTTTCTCAACTCTCTCTCTAGATAGGCCTTTTGTAAGTGGATCCGACATATTATCCTTTGAATTCACATAATCAATAGTGATAATTCCACTAGAGAGTAGTTCTTTAATAGTATTATTTCTATTTCTTATTGAAATATCCTAGATTTTAACCCTTACAAAATTTCTTAGAAATTCATTCTTCGGACCTAATACGAATCATGGGTACAAGCCGTATATTGGGGTACGCATGCTATGGCCCAGTCATATACTGACCAGTGTTAGTTGGTAGAATGGTTTTGATCACTGGAATGGGTATGACATAGAGGTATGAGTCATTGGTCTTGGTACAAGTCATATCAGGGACTCGTATGGTAGGAAGTGTTTGATCCTCCTGGTTTTTCATTCTGCTTGGGATACGAGTATTTGTACGGATCATATGTTGTGGTTATGACTTGGTTGGATGAGTTGTTTCCCAGATAGTGTTTGATCCAAGGGTTGAGGCGTTGATACGAATGGTGGAAACCAATCATATAGGAGGGTATGACTCATGTGGGTCAGTCATATCCTTATGATATATTTTTAAGGGACTTAAGTGAGGGTATTCTGGACATTTCCCTACTTACCCTTATTAGGAACCACGACTTCTAATACACTTAGGAGGATATTTACCCTATTATTCTATTTATTAATACTCAGAAACTATTCCAAAAACATCCATTAATTCTCTTAAGTGCTTTTTGGGAAAGAAAGCTACGGTTTCAACTATGGGATTGCTTTGGTCTTTCTTTGGTGATTTGTTTCCATCAATTCTTAGGTATAAGACATGATTCTCTTTTCACATTTTAATTTCAACTAAAGGCATGGTTTATATGATTGATTTCATGTTTTTTACTATTTCATGATTGTGGTTTTCCAACTATTATTGGAGGTTTTGATATTGAATGTTTGGTTATGGTTTTCTATGATTTTAATTATGCTTTTATATGCATTAATAGTGGTTTTGGACAATTGGATTGCAGGGTAAGGTTTAATGATCTTTGGAATTGTTTTTGGTTGTATTATACCCCAAGGTGTTCAATGAAATGCTTATAAAGATATGTTTATTGCATTGACTTTTTTTAATGGAACTCTTGCATGTTTTAACTGGATAAAATATTTATGCATGGTTTAAATGGTTTAAAAAGGATAAAGGCTAAATAGTTATGCTTGTGTAGAACATGAAAGTCTCCCAAGTAGATTTAATATGGTATATAGAAAGGACACCTAAGGTCCCCTTAACCTAAATGGTTTGGCTATAGATTTTACTTGTAAGGAAGAGGTGGTATGATAATACCCCAATATTGGACTTGGTTAATAAATGGTAAATGGATTTTTTGGACATGGTTTTAATTGGGCATTAATGGCGGGGTGTGTACCTAAGCCGTGAAAGGTGGCAGTCTCAGGGGGACCAAAATTGGAAACTCGTATTTGCTGATATAAGGGGTCTTGATGACCACATGCGAGTGTCACATTTTATATTAGAGGGATGTACTAGTCATAAAGTGGGATATTTCTCTGTTATGCGGCTATATGCAATAGGACCCTTCAGTAGGGAGAGCTGAACCCATATCACCCATGGGTAGTTAGGACGACCATGCTACATAACCCATGTAAAAGTTTTAAGTGCATGCTAAATTTGATCCCTTTTATCGGCACTTATATATGTATGATTATATGCATTATTGATGGTTTTACTTGGTTTTATAACTTTTATTATTATCCTTACCCTAAGTTTCATACTAGCAATCATTCGCTAAGCCCATCTACTGGCGGCTGTATACCCACGCTATGTATGAACCAGCCATTCTAATCCTTTTGTTTAGAATGCGGATTTGGTATCAGAATTTGGACTGAAGTGGTGATCTTTCATCCTTTTGAAAGGCATCATTTTATGTTATGGATTTCTTTAGAAACTTTTCTTTTATTTTGGATATTGGTTATGGCCGTGGTTGGGGGCATATCCTAATCGGATTTGTTTACTCTCTTATATACAGGCTTTATGGTACTTTTAAGGGTTGGTATGGGTGGGATCGGTAGAGGTGTCATCTTTAGCAATTGTATTGATAGTTGGGTTGGCATCATCGCACATAATTTCTCATTATTCATCATAGTACATTTTGGGATTGATTTTTATATTATGTTTTGGTATTCCATTTGGTTTATGGTCTATGGTTTGGTTTGGTACAGTTGTTTTGTTGTTGAGGTGGGGTCGGACTCAGTTGGGTCGATCATGGTTGTGACCCTATGCCAGAGTCTTAATGAGAACAATAAGGCTATCTTGTTATATATTTAAAATTCAACCCATCTAAGGCGGACATAGGTGGTTGGGTTGGGTAACAAGGGGTGGTCCCCAGTCTTGGTTGGACTTAGGATGCCCATTACAATAAGGCCAGAGGTCGGGTTGGGTCAAGTTGGTACAGAGCTTTAGGTTCATGGTCAAATAGAAAGTCCACAAAGCCTTGGCGAGTAGAGTCTCTTTTAAGGGTGTGAAACATGCCACACTCATAAGAGGGAGGCTGCAAGATATTTAGGAATGTTTCACTTTCTTGGTATTCTATCTTCAAGATTGAGTTCTCAATCCTAGAATCACCTCTAATCCATATTTGTTCATCTTTCAGACCATGCCTCCTAGATCTAAAACATAAGGAAATTTTTCTGTCCCATCTGAGGATAATGCTAAAGGGGTACTCCTATGTCTGGAGTACATCTTCGATCACATGGTCCTATTCCTGATGGTGCTGAAGATACTTCTATTCCGGCTAGATCTCATCATATCCCTCAGGGAAACATGATGAACGCATAATTTTTTCAATCTATTTATGTCATTGCCCAATTAGTTGTTTCTCAGGATGAGTGAGGTACGACTGGTGCTTTGTCTGTTGAAGCCACAAGGGTTTAGGGTGAAGGTGATAGAGAATCCACAGGGCTTCTTAGATGAAATGAAGTAGGTCTTTTAGGTGATGAAGGCTACTAATGTCGGGGGGTTAACTTTGTAGCTTATCAGCTCAAGTATGTTACTTATCAGTGGTATGAGGAGTGTAACAGGGATAAAGGTGATATAGAAGAGGAAGGGTTGTGGGAGGCTTTTTCTAATGCCTTTATTGATTGTTTCTTTCCTTAAGAGTTAAAGGAAGAAAAGATGGAGGAGTTTGTGAACCTCAGGTAGGAGAGTATATCTGTAAAGGAATATGCTTTGAGGTTCCATCAGCTATAAAGGTATGCTACTAATTTGGTGGCTGATATAAGGTCAATAATAAGGAAGTTTTCTTCTGGGTTGAATAGAGATTTGATTCTAGAGAGAAAGATTGCCTTGCTGATTAAATATATGGACATCTCAAGGTTGGCTATTCATATGTAGCAGATTGAGGATAAGAAAAGGAAATAAGTAGAGTTTGGGATAGGAAGGGGACAAGGAATAGGTTTTTATAATACCCCAAACTTTCTCTAGCTTAATTTTGTCTCTAGAAAGTTAAGGTATGGCTTCCCAAATAAATAATATTTAATTTATATAGAATTTTCTTAGTTTTGACTATTCATCGTGTGGGTAATTGAATAAGCTTTCCATCGATACCAAATTCAACCAAATCCGATACTTGATGAAGAAGTTAGGGCATTTTTAGTGAGTAGTATGTCAACTGAGTAGTCATCGCATCGCGGTGAAGGACAATTTCACAATTTTTGAATTCCAGTAGCTCATAGCAATTGGGCCGCATCACGGTGAGAATAGCGATGGGAAAGCCACTGTATCGCGGTGGAGGCCAAATTGATGTTTGTCAAATTCTAGTGGGTCACCGCAATTGCACCGCATCACGGTGAACCCCAAATCCAAAATTGTCCATATCTAGTAAGTCACCACGATTCCACCGTATCGCAGTGGTTATCACGATACATATTCACCGCATAGTGGTGAATCCGTAAACGGCATTCCAGTTTTGAATTTTAAATTCTAAGGAAAGTTTGGTCTTTTGCTTAATCCCCCAAATCTTGAAAACATATAATTAAAGGTGATATTGAGCAAAACATACTCACTTTTCATTAAATTCTCTCAAATACAAACCTAAGCTTCACCATTCATCTCCAAGAATCCCACAATCCCACCATCCTTTTTCCAAATTAGTTCTAGATTCAAGATTTTCAACTCAAGAATCCAAGAATCGACCATCAAAGACACCAATAGCGTCTCAAAACAAGCTTGTTCATCAATTGAGGTACGTGGGTTTGAACAAGGACAAATCTTTCGTTCTTGTGCCCAAAAACTTAGATTTTATTAAAGATTACATGATTTGGAAGTTGAGATTTATACCCAAAGTATCTTGTTTTAAGTTCATGAGATTATAAGTGATTTAAGCCTTGAATTGCATGTTTATTCCCCTTACTTATGCTTGAATTGAGGATTTATATCATGAATTGCACATCCCAATGGTGAATTGATATTTTCAAGTATTTCCAAGATAATTGTTGAGAATTAAGCTTCATTATGAAATTGTGATCATTTAAGTGCGTATGCTTTAAAGCCAATTATGAATTTTGATATTTCACGAAGAGTATATTATTAGCATGCTTTAACAAGCAAGCATTCATATTTTAAAAAAGATTGATCTACTATTCCTAAGCTAAGATAGAAATCCACATTTTTTTAATGATTTTTAGAAAAGAGAAGCATACTTGATTTTCATTATAAACCCTTGTGATATTTTAAGGTGGATTTCCTATAAGTTCTGACCAATAAGTATGGAAGTAGTATTTAGCACCGAGTTGGGTATGATTCCAAGGTCTCATGCCCCAGAACTATGAGCCACTTTAGGTTTAAGTCCCTATAAGGTTTCGGTCAGTGATCACTCTAGCTAGGTTCTATTCTGATGGAAAAGGTAGAACAACTCTACCAACGTAGGTAAGAGACACTGGACTCTACGATAGCTTACATGGTTTATGTCGGTTAGAAGAAACTCCTACTAGAATAAGGAAAGATACTGTTTTTTGAACTAAGGGTTGTGGCTCACAAAGTTATTCTTATGCTTCATTACTCATGTTTATGGTTTTACAACTTTGTTTTATTCAAGCCAAGGTGAGTTATACACTTAGCATGCACTATGAATTTAAGAAAAATATACATATACATGTTCATTAAGTCATGGTTTTACTTATGCATTGCACCCCCATATACTCAGTATATCCTCAAAGTACTAATCAACATATATGTCTATGTTCTATATTGTCTTATAATGTAGGTTTATGTGCTCAGCATCAGCAGTGTGTGAGTAGTTTGAACATCTCTATCTACGCTTCCAGAGTTGGGGAATCCTCATGATTTGAGGGCCTACTTCTTTAGATTTTCCAGCTTTTATAGTAGTTAATTTACCATTTACCATTTAGTTTGAGTCAGTCGGGGGTCTGTCCTAATGACTCTCTAGTTTTTTAGTAGTAGAGGCTTGTCGAACTATTAGTTGATTTCCAAAACTTTAGTATTTGTCATTCAGCTAATGTTTTTAGTTTATTTTAGTTTAGATTTGATCGTAGCCTTGAGCACCATGTGACATCTCGGGATGAGATTTTAAGGTGTTATAGTTTTTTTATCAAGGAGATGCTCTGGTGGAAAGTGGAAGAAAAAGAAGTGGGGGAATTTGGGATCTTTTTCTGCCAGTGCTCCTTACCCACGGTAATCGGGAGACCGGCGTCATCAAGGTGGTAATAATTTTTGAGAACAAGTTGCCTAATCTCAGGCAAGCAGAGGTCAGTCAGTTTCTTTATATCCTTCTTATCGATTCTGTAATTGTCCTCATCGAGGTCAGTGTGAGGAAAGAAGGGATAAGTGCTTTAGGTATGGCCAGGTAGGCCATCAAATTAGGGATTATCTAGTCAATAAGGTTGCTAAGGAGGAGAATAAGATTCCTGTGGCTTTATCTTCTACTCCAGCACCTGGTGATGCTCTCCATGTGTTTAATGGAATGTCCATGTGAATTGAATGGTGAAATCATGGCATGCTAGCATATATACAAGTTTATGCCCTACAAGTGTTTGATGAAATATCTGTATGAATGAATTATGAACAAGTGAACATTGTTATGCTTTTCAAGATCATGATATGATTTACTTTCATGCTATCGTGTCTTGGGGATATTCAATAACCAAAAATCTAGAAGTTTACCTTGAGCTACAGTAGTTATAGAATAGTCTCAGTCATGACATGAAACAGTAGTACTCAGTCATTTATAGAACTAAGTGAACACAGTCAGTTACATAACTCAGTATTAGTCTAGTTTAGCTCAGTATAATCAGTTCAGTGTCTATTCAGTTGGGAGTTAGATTAAGCACCGAGTGAACTCAAATATGGGGGCTCACCTACCATAAGAGAGTGTGATCCTTAGAAGCATTCCTTGTGTTCCAGGACTATATAGCTAGCATAGGTTGAGACACCAACCTGCCAATTAAGGGATGATAATATGGTTTAACCTGCCAGTTTAGGGTTCCAGTGTTCTCGTTAGAGTACCTTCTTGATGAGGGTAACTCTTCAGCTTGTCTTTACCTGTGGCACGGTACTGACACCCTTTCAACTAGGGTTATAGGTTGGACCTCAGTTTTTTATTTAAGGTATATCAGTTAGATGATTACTACCCACAATTTCAGTTTCAGTATCAGTATAGAACTCAGTTCAGTTCTACCAAACCAGGACTATCAGATATAGTTAATTAGTTTTAGTAACTCAATTATCAGTAATCTCAGATATTAATTACTCAGTTATCAGAACCCAGAACTCAGCTTCAGTAAAATCTCAATTATAGTATACACGTATATGTACTGTATTGCATACTCAGTATTTACCACAGTTTTAGTTATCTAGGTACTCTCATACTCAATTACTCTATGTCATTTAGTTAGTTATTATTTATAAATATGAGCCTTTGAATTCAAGCTTACCTCATCTAGCATACCTATACATTACACATACTAACGTATACTTTTTCTTTGTGCAATGATATCTCATATCATAGGTTCGAGCGCTCAGGTTCCTGACCGTACATAAACAAATTAAGATTTAGCCAGCAGTGTCAGATTTAGTAGTAAGTCCTCATCTATCTAGGGTATACATTTATTTTAGTATTTTTCATAGCTTCAGTATTTTCATAGTCGGAGTTACTTGGGGGGTTGTTCCATCAACTCCACATTTAGACAGTTCAGCTAAAGGCTTTTCAGACTTGACTAACAGACAGTATTCAGTTTTGTAGATTATTATTTTAGTTGATATTATTTATTTGTATTCAGATTTTAAACCTTATGGTAATTCAACCTATATTCTGCATTATTTTTAGTATTATTATTCACTGCTCACAGCAGATATCATTCATGGATTAGCTTGTGGTCTTTCCGGGTCGTAAGCACCATGTAGCATTCGAGGTTCAAACTCGGGGCATTACAAACTTTGTATCAAAGCCTAAGGTTCAATAGAGTTCTAGGGAGTCTGAAAGCCATATCTAGTGAAGTCTTGTGCATTTATGTGTAGTGCGCCACACTTATGGACAAGAGGCTATGAGAAATTTTTAGTAAATGTTTCCCTTCTTTCAGTGTTCATATCATACGAGTGAGCACGAGATCAATTAAAATCTCAGTATAATTCATTTCTTCCTTCCATTATAGAACATACCTCCCAAAAAGACTAATGAAAGAAGGACCAAAAATCAGTCAGCACCTCAGCTCATTCAGGTAGATCCCCTAGACAAGCATGTCTCCTATGTAGAATTTAGAGCTACGTTCACCACTCTTTCCAATTCCATAATAGCTCAGAACAAATGACCAGTTATCATTCTGGATAACCTAGTGGCCAATACTATTGCAGCTAGGGTTTAGGACTTCACCCAAATAAATTCTCCCTTATTCTCAGGATCTAAGTTAGAAGAGGATCCACAGGAATTCCTCGATCATGTTTTGAAGGTCACAAATATCTTAGGAGTGAATTCTAGTGAGAGTGTTGATTTAGCTGCCTATCAACTATAAAATATGTCTCATACGTGGTTTAAGCAGTAAAAGGTAGATGGGGTACAGATGAAGAGCCCATAGAGTGGAAAGAGTTTGCTACTGCTTTCCTAAATATATTTTTTCTCTTAGAGCTGAGAGAAGCTATGATGTTAGTATTCCTTAATCTCAGACAAGGTCGTATGAGCGTGAAAGAGTATTCCCTTAAGTTTACTAAGTTAGATAGGTATGCTCCATATGTAGTATCAAATAGTAGGTCCAAAATGAGCAAGTTCATATCTGGGGTATCATATAGTATGGTTAAGGAGTGTAGAACTAAAATGTTAATTAAAGAGATGGACATATCTAGGCTCATGTTCCATACTTAGTAGATAGAAGAGGCTAAGAATAGAAAGATAGAGGCAAAAAAAGATATCTATAATAGGTAGCTTCAATTTCAATCAGCCTAAGTCCGATGGCAGTAACCGTTCCTAGCTTTATCCAAACTCTTCAATTCTAGCTTCATCCTCAGCCAGTTCTCCAGTACCTAAGTTCAGAAATAGTAACAAAGATAGGGCGCCAGTATCTAAATCTCAAGGTAGTGTTAGCAGTTCTCGAACAAATCTTTTTTGTTAGACATTTATCAGAAACCATTAGGGTGTCTACAGAGTGGGCAGTGATATTTGTATCAGATGTGGAAATCCAGGCCACAGAGTCAGTGACTGTTCTCAGTTAGGTTCTCAAGGTCAATATAATCATTCTCAGTTAAGCCACCCGAATCAGCAGGGTGCCACTTCCAGTGCCACATATGGGCAACGCCCAAACAGGCTCTATGTACTTTAGTCCAGAAAAAGATCAGGAAAGTTCTCCTAACATGGTCACTGGTACATTACAGATCTTCCATTTACATATTTATTCCTTATTAGATCCAGGAGCTTCTTTTTCTTTTATAACTCCTTACATAGCAGTCAACTTTAAGGTCAAACTAGAAATCTTAACAGAACCCTTCTCGGTCTCTACCCTAGTGCATTAGTATATCATAGCCCAGCGGGTATACAAGAATTGTCTAGTTATGGTATCTCAGAAAGTCACTTCAGCTGACTTAGTAAAGTTAGAGATAACAAATTTCGACATCATTCTCGACATATATTGGCTCTATTCATGCTATGCCTCAGTTGATTGTAGAATAAAAATTATTCATTTTCAGTTTCCAAATGAGCCAGTCCTTAAATAGAGGGGTAGTACTATAGTGATTAAGGGTCAGTTGGTTTCATACCTTAGAGCGAGAAAAATAATATGCAAGGGATGTGTCTATCACTTTATGTGGGTCAAAGACACTAGTTCAGAGACTCCCAGTCTTAAGTCAGTTTCAGTAGAAAATGGATTCTCAGATGTGTTTCCTGAAGATCTTCCTAGAGTTCCTCCCGAAAGGGAAATTAACTTCGGAATAGACCTTCTTCCAGACACTTAGCCTATATCTATTCCACCATATAGAATGGCACCAGCATAAATCAAAGTGTTAAAAAAGCAGTTAAAAGATCTCCTAGATAAGGGATTCATCAGACCCAACATTTCCATGTGGGGTGCACTAGTCTTATTCATGCATAAGAAAGACAATTCTCTCTGAATATGTATAGACTACTGTCAGTTGAACAAAGTCATAATAAAGAAAAAATATCCACTCCCTAGAATCAATGACTTATTTGACCAACTTCAGGATGCCAGTTACTTTTCTAAGATAGACGATAGATTAGGCTATCATCAGCTCCGATTCAGAGAATGTGACATTCTGAAAATAGCTTTCCAAACTCGACATGGTCACTTTGAGTTTCTAGTTATGACCTTTGGTCTCACATATGGCCCAAAAGATTTCATGGACTTAAAGAATCGTGTGTTCAAGTAGTACTTATACATGTTTGTTATAGTCTTCATCGATGACATTCTTGTCTATTCCTGAAGCAAGAATGATTATGCAGATCACCTCAGGATCATACTTAAGACTCTTAGAACTTATTAGTTGTTTTCCAAATACAGCAAGTGCAAATTTTGGCTAAGGTCAGTAGAATTCTCTGGTCATATTATTTCTGGTGATGGCATTAGAGTTGATCCTCAAAAGATCGAAGCAGTGTGAAACTAGCCTAGACCCATTTCTCCATCAAATATCAGGAGCTTTTTAGGTTTAGCTGGCTATTACCATTGGTTGAAGGTTTTTCATCTATTTAATCCCCATGTCCAGATTGGCTCAAAAGAGAGTTAAGTTTCAGTGGTCTGATTCCTGCGAGAAGAGTTTTCAAGAGTTGAAGACTCGACTGACCTCAGCCCCAATTTTTACTCTATAGGATTGTTCTAATGGGTTTGTTGTATACTGTGATACATCTAGAGGTAGTTTGGGTTGTGTTCTCATGCAGAGAGGTAAGGTCATAGCCTATGCTTCTAGACAACTTAAGCCTCATGTGAAGAATTACCCTACTCATGATCTTGAGTTAGTAGCTGTAGTGTTTGCCATAAAGATCTAGAGGCATTATTTGTATGGGGTACATGTCGATGTGTTCACAGATCACAAAATCTTGTAGTATGTCTTTTCACTAAAAGTTTTGAATTTGTATTAGAGAAGTTTGTTAGATTTATTGATAGATTATAACATGAGTGTTTTGTACCATCCAGGAAAGTCCAATATCGTGGCTGATGCTCTTAGTATAATGTCTATACGTAGTGTTGCTCAGGTTGAGAATGATAAGATGAAGTTAGTTCAGGAAGTTCATCAGCCTTATAGACTAGGTGTCTTCTTAGTTGATTCAGCAGAGGGTAGTGTATAGGTGCAGAATAGTTCAAAATCATCTCTAGTTTTCGAGGTGAAGGAAAAGAAGGATTGAGATCCCAGTCAAGTGAAGTTGAAAGAGCCAGTCAGAGATTAGAAAGTAGAGGTTTTTTCCCAAGGGGGAGATGGTGTATTGCATTGCATTACCAGGGTCGTTTATGTGTACCGGGTTTAGATGACTTGAGGCAATGAATCTTTACACAATCGCATAGTGCGCGATACTCCATTCATCCAGGGGCCACTAAGATGTACCACAATTTGCGGGATCTCTATTGGTGGAGTGGCATGAAAAAAGATATTGCAGAGTTTGTAGCTAAGTTCTCTACGTGTCAATAGGTTAATATTGAGTATCAGAAGCCTAGTGGGTCCATGATGGAGTTTAGTATTCCCATATGGAAATAGAAAAAAGTGAACATGGACTTTATGATAGGTTTTCTTCATACTCGTGATCAGCATGATTCTATTTAGGTTATCGTAGATAGAATGACCAAATTGGCTCATTTCTTGCCAGTTCATTCCTCCTATTTAGTCAAGGACTATGCCAAACTCTATATTAGATAGTTGGTCTGGTTACACAGAATCTCATTATCCATCATCTCAAATAGAGGTACCTAGTTTACCTCTTATTTTCGGAAAGCATTCCAAAAAGGTTTTGGTACCCAAGTTCACCTTAGTACAGCCTTCCACCATCAAATAGATGGTCAAGCAGAAAGAACCATTTAGAATCTAGAAGATATGTCAGATCCTGTACTGTTTATTTCAAAGGTAGTTAGGATGACCACTTGCCTTTGATCGAATTCGCATATAATAACAGTTACTATTATAATATTCAGATGGCTCCGTTTGAGGCTATTTATGGTAGGATATTTACATCTCCAATTGGTTGGTTCAAGGTAGGTAAGGCTATAGTAGTAGGGCCTTATTTAGTTTGATACCTTTGTGAAGGTTTAACTAATCAGAGAAAGGCTTAAGGCAGCTAGAGCCGACAGAAATCCTATACAGATGTGAGGAGAATGGATCTAAAATTTAAGGTCGATGATTTTGTGTTCTTGAAAAGCACTCCCATAAAGAGGGTAAAGAGGTTCGGCAAGAAGGGAAAGCTTAGTCCCCAATATGTTGGTCCTTACAGAATTCTTAGTCGTTTCTAAAAAGGTAGCTTATGAGCTCGAGTTTCCTTCAGATCTAGCTTCAGTACACCTAGTGTTCCATGTCTCCTTGCTAAATAAATGCATTGGTGACCCAGCTGTCATAGATCTCATAGAGGGCATAAATATTTAGAATGATCTCTCTTTCCAAGAGGTTTCTATCTAGATCCTCAATCGTCTAACTTGCAGACTGAGGAGCAAAGAAGTTCCCTTGGTCAAAGTTCTTTTCTGTTGAGGTAGCTACTTGGGAAGAAAAAGTAGATATGTGGACCAAGTTTCCTCACCTCTTCTCCTCAAACTCAGATTCAGTTTAAGGTAACAGTCTTCCTTAGCTTTACTCTGTTCCATGTTTAGTTACACTTATGAACTTGGTATTCTTTATCGTGCATATCCAGTCATGCATTTATGAATCAGTTCAGTCATGTACCAATGCATTAGATATGCATGTTCAGTATGGAAAGTCAGCTTATCAATAGCTTTAGTCATGTACCCATGCATAAGATATGCATGTTCAGTGGGTAAGCTTAGTCTATCAGTGTTTCTCAGCTTAATCAATCTCATTTGAGGACGAATGTTCCCACGGGGGAGATATTGTAATACCCCGTATTTCTCAAGATTAATTTAGCTCTAAGTACATGATTATTCCTACCTAAATTTTTTAAAATAGTCAGTATTTTTAATTTTAGAGCTTTCCAATGCATAGGAATTTCAGTCAGCTTTCCAATGATATAAAGTTTGCCCAAATTCGATACTCTAGTGAAGAGTTTGAACCATTTTTGTAAGACAGTGTAACAAATTGGCACCCGGTGCATTGCAAAGACCAGCAAAATGGCAATGGTCATTTTCTAGTAAGTCAATGCGATATCACAACATCGCGCCACCAGCCAAATTACCAATTGTCATTTTCTAGTGTTCCATTGCGATCATGTGGCATCACATCAAGAGGTAAATTTGCATGCAGTGAGCAAACACGATGGCGCCGCATTGCGCCAAACCTCCAGTTCCCAGTCGTCTAATTTCCAGTGAGCTGGCGATTCCAGTGCATCGCGCCAACATGAAAAATTAGGATTTTATTTTTCCATGATTTTAATTCAGGGGATGTTTGGTCAATTTCTAAAATCCCTAATCTTCCTAAACACGGGATTAAAGCCCTAAATACCCTATTATATCATTACTTCCTCATTTTCTCTTAATATTAAAACACTCTCTCTAAAAGGGGCAAACCTCTGGTTTCAAGAAATCAAGAACAAACTCAAGAATTTGTACAAGAACGTTCAAGAATTAATATTTCCAGGTATGTTAGGTGTTCATCTATAGGTTCCTTTCACCCACAGAGTCCAAGAATCCATTTTTAAAACCACGAGATTGTTGATTTATGATTTATATGCTTGAAATTGGATTGTATTCATGTTCATGACATTAATTGAGTTTCAATCCGTGATTAGTTATGGTTTCCATGAAATTGAAATAGCATGTATATTGAATTGTGTAATTTCCATGTTATTATCCTTCAATTTGCGAGTTTGGGCATGGTAGTTGCAATGTTTATATGATATCTATGATTATGTGCATTAAGTTTTGCCCTCCATGTGTTTAATGGAATGTCCATGTGAATTAAATGGTGAAATCATGACATGCTAGCATATGTACAAGTTTATACCCTACAAGTGTTTGATAAAATATCTCTAAGAATGAATTATGAACAAGTGGACATTGTTATGCTTTTCAAGATCATGCTATGGTTTATGCTATCGAGTCCTGAGGGTATTCAATTCCCAAAAATCTAGTTGTTTACCTAGAGCTACAGTAGTTATAAAATAGTATCAGCCATGACATAGAATAGTAGTACTCAGTCAGTTACAGAACTTAATGAACTCAGTCAGTTACAGAACTTAATATCAGTCTAGTTCAGCTCAGTATAATCAATTCAGTGTCTATTTAGTTGGGAGTAGGATTCAGCACCGAGTGAACCCAAGAATGGGGGCTCACCTGGAAGTAGAAGGTGTGATCATTAGAAGCAGTCCTTGCATTCAAAAACTACATAGCCAGCGTTGATTGAGACATCAACCTGCCAATTGAGGGTTGATGAGGTGTTTTAACTTGCCAGTTGAGGGTTACACCATTATCTTTAGAGTACCTACCAGATGAGGGTAACTCTTCAGCTTGTCTTTACACATGGAACAGTACTGCCACCCTTCACATTGTGGTTACAGTTTGGATCCCAGTTATCTTATTTGGGGCATGTTGGTTAGATGATTACTACCCACAATTTCAGTTTCTGTCTTAGTATAGAACTCGATTCAGTTTTACAAAATTAGGACTGTCAGATACAGTAATTAGTTTAAGTAACTAAGTTATCAGTAGTCTCAAATATCCGTCACTCAGTTATCAGAACCCAGAACTAAGCTTCAGTATAAGCTCAATTACAATATACACATATATGAACAGTATTGCATACTCAGTATTTAAAGTAGTTTCAGTTATCCATGTACTTTCATACTCATTTACTCTATATCATTCAGTTAGTTATTGTTCATGCATATAAACCCTTGCATTCAGCCTTACCTCATCTAGTATAGCAGTACATTCCAAATACTGACATATACTCTTTCTTTCCTCTATGACGTCTCATATCATAGGTTCAGACGCTCAAGTTCCTGACCGCACATAGACAGATTCAGATTCAGCCTACAGTGTCAGATTCAGTAGTGAGTCCTCATCTATCGAGGATATGCAGTTATTTCAGTATTTTCAGTAGCTTCAGTTATTTGGTAGATGGTATTAGTTGGGAGAATATCCCATCAACTCCACATTCATATAGTTTTGTTAGAGGCTTTTCAGACTAGACTATCAGATAATATTCAGTTTTGCAGATTATTATTATAGTTGATATTATTTATCAGTATTCAGATTTTGAACGTTATGGCAATTCAACCTATTTTCTGCATTATTTTTAGTATTATTATTCAGTGCTCATAGTAGATATTAGTCATGGGTTAACTTGTAGTCCTTCGGGGTCGTAAGAACCGTGTAGTGTCCATGATATAGACTCAAGGCGTTACACTATGTTTTCTTTTTCCCGAATGATAGTGCCGGCTCATATCATAGTCCTTCAACAATTCTAATCGCCTATGCTTGAGATTCAATTATTTCTGCAAAAATATACAAAACTTTTGTGGTTAGTAAATATATCAACATGTCCACAATACAAATAATGGCGCCATATCTTAAGTGTGAACACCACTGCTGCCAACTATAAGTCATGGGAGGGGTAATTTCGCTCGTGCACCTTCAACTGCCTAGATGCATGAGCTAATACCTTACTATGTTGCATAACTACACACCCAAGTCCCACTCAGTACGCATCAAAGTAAACAACAAAACCCGTTGTACCTTTGGGAAGATTCAAAATAGGTACGGTAGTCAACTTATTTTTCAGATTCTCAAAACTACTTTCACATAACTCAAACCACACGAATTTTACCTTTTTCTGCGTCAACTTGGTAGGTGGAGCAACTATAGAGGAAAAACATTCTACGAACCTTATATAATACTATGCAGAACCCAAAAAGCTCTGGATATCGGTTGGAGTCGCTGGTCTAGGCAATTTCCTCACTGCCTCAATCTTTTGGGGATCAACCTTAATTCCCTCACTAGGTATAATATGCCCCAAAAAAACAATAACACTAAGAAAAAATTCAGACTTGGAAAATTTTACATACAATTTATGATCTTTCAGGGTCTGAAGGATAATTGGAGCTGACTAGCATGATCTTTCTCATTCCTTGCGTAAACTAAGATGTCGTCGATAAAAGTTATGACAAATAGGTCTAGAAACTGATAGAACACCCTATTCATTAGTTCCATGAAAGCTGCGGGAGCCTTAGTCAATCAAAAGGACATGACTAAGAATTCATACTGGCTATATTGGGTTTAAAAAGTTGTTTAGGGAATGTCAGCCCCTAACCTTCAACTGATGATACCCCAAACGAAGGTCTATTTTACAGAAACATTTTAGACCTTGGAGTTGATCAAACAAATCATTAATTTAGAGAATAGGGTATTTATTTTTAACAGTAACCTTATTTAGCTAACAGTTGTCTATACACATTCGAAAGGAACCATATTTCTTACACACAAAGAGTACAGGTATACCCCAGGGAGAAATGCTAGGACAGATAAAACCTTTTCAAGAAGATTAGTTAGCTGTTATTTCAACTCTTTTGATTCTGCAGGAGCCATTCTATATGGTGGAAAGAAATAGGCCGGATATTCGACAACAAGTCAATGCCAAAATCTATCTCCCTATCAGGTGGTATCCCTGGGAGACATGGGGAAAGACTTCACAGAATTCATTAACTATAGGGACAGAATGGAGGGAAGGACTTTCAGCATCGGAATCTATGACCCAAATAAGATAATACAAACAAACCTTTGATATAAGCCTACGAGCTCTAAGATAAGATATGAATTTCCCTTCTGGTGCTAAAGATTCCCCTACCACTCTATCACTGGCTCATTCGAAAAGAAAAAAGTAACTTTTTGGGTTCTACAGTCTAATATGGCATAACACGAATGGAGTAAATCTATCCACAAGATAGCATCAAAGTCACCAATATCAAGCTCTATAAGATCTGCCACAATATCACAATCATAAATGGACACAACATAGTTTGTATACACCCTTCTAGCCATAATAGAGTCACCAATAGGAGTAGAAACAGATAAGGGTTCCAAAATATTTTTGGGCTCAAAACCAAAATTGACTGCCAAAATTAAGGTCACATAAGACAAGGTTGACTTGGGATCAAGTAACATATACACATCACAGGAGAAAATTTGTAACGTACCTGTGACCACATTTGGTGATACCTCTATATCCTGGCAATTAGTCAAAGCATATAACTAGTTGTGACCACTCCCAGTAGCTGAAGTAGTACCCTTGCGAGGTGGTGGTGGAGCTGATAAATTAGCTTGGGACCTGGTACCCTCAAATTTCCCTTTGGCAGAAGGAAAATCTCTCTGAAAGTAGACCTACTGCACACAAGTATAACATACTAAGCTGCCCAATTGAGACTTTCCCAGGTGATGTTTACCGTAAGTCCCATATAGCAAAAACGATCGATGTGGCAGAGCTACACTGCTTTGGGACTGAGTATCATGTAACTCAAAAAATCTTCTCTAATTTATCAATGAACCCTTGGGGGTCCTCCTAAACATTCGTACCAGTTAACGTAGGTGGTTTTAACCTCATGAATTGGCCAACCCGGTTAATCTCAAACAAACTAGATACAGACCCCACATCTTTTGACTGATGGGCCTGAGAAACCTCCAACTGGGCTATCATATGCATGGACTATCGAAACTCAAAATTAGATACCTCTCTATGAGGAGTTTGAGTAGGATAAGATCCAGAACGAGAAGCCTTGGGTGCCCTAGGTGGACTTGTCTTAATAGGAAAAACTTAGGGAGTACCAACAAACTCAAGAGTATGAGCCCTCTTACGTGTGCTCATCACATGTGTAGAGAAGACATCTTCAGTTTGGGCATCCTGTTTGTTGGAGTGATGGGGAGGCATGATAACTTTCTATAATATAAAAGATCATTTATTAGAGGACATTCATACTCTACAGCACAGAATAAATCACAAAAGAAGGGATATATTCCTAAATGCCTTATAGCCTCCTACTTATAAGTATGGCACGCTACACATCCATAAACAAGACTCTATCTGACACAATTTCACAGATTCCCTGGGTCTATGAACCATGCTCTGATACTAAGTTTGTCATGACCCGATCCGGGGCCCTAGCCGTAAAGAGCATCCAAAACCATGAATGCCCGAGCGCCCTCTTCTATCTAGAAATCATGGACAATATTCATATGATATAAGAAAATTTGTGAAAAAACAACACATAACAGAACCATGGTCAATCTCATAAACTTTGAACAATTAAAAAGGAAATTCTAAATACTCTAAACATGTGACACCCGTCTGCGAAATCTCTAGCATTATATGATTCATCATAAATCTAAAACAAGACTGGGACAAGGCCCCCAGTAACACCATAACAAAAATGAATGATAATGTTCTATAAACCCGGCCTTTCAGAATAAGGGAGGCTCACCAACTGTAAATATCTAAAACACCACTCTACTGCTTAGTTGGACCTTGGGACTATGCCTCAGATCCTAAAATAAAAACCATCAAAAAAATAAAATAATAATATAAAAAGTAAGAGAGCATTTCATGAAAAGTACATTATCATAAACCAGTTGAAAATCCATGGGCATACTAAATAGGCTTTTAAAAATAGTTCTGAAAATCAACTCAACATCTTTGTCTTAGTTCTGGGCTATGTGGTATACCCTATAAGTCTGATATTCCACGGGATATATGGAATCCGCTATTTAATCGGTGGGTAAGCCCCCAACCCAAGCTTTCTGCAAGGGGTTGAGTGTCTAAGTCGGATACACCACAGGGCACTAGAACATCGAATAATCCCTCTGGTGTCATAATAAACCGTATCGGCAAAACACAGTTTCGAGCAATGAGTTTTCTAAACTCATGCCTTCATCGGGTAACCACCTAATAGCTCTGAAGCCATTTTTAACCTTTTTTAAACATGCATCTTTCAAAACACAAAGTATAAAATTATAATTGAAATCTGACTTTTATTCTATTCTAAGTTTGTTATGGCATTGTCTTATTTTGGTATCGTCATACCAAGACTTGAAAGTCGTATATCTAGGCCATATAAAAATTTACATTAGTTCCTTCAATCCAATTGATTCAGCTGATCACCAAAACCATTCAACAATGCAAGAGAGTTCTTCTTATCAAAATATATATCAGCTATGCAGAGATGCTCTCCTTTCAATATTTCAACAATCATGTGGTGGTCCATTTATCAAAACAATCATGCTATTGGATAACTCTTAATTTGTAAATAAAAAAGGTAACACAATGAGAGAGGAAATTCATTCTTCATGCTATCAATTCATACTTATAAACTAAAAACACATTTATACATACAAACGAGTAGAGTTCAATTTAACACAAGGCCTCAAGACCAAAATCATTCATCATATGAAGGATTTGAAATAGTTACTTTTCGTTGTAATTCAAGCTTTTCATGAAAACATGATTTTACCACATTTGAAACATTAATGTAAAGATTTAACCATGCCCATGTAGTTTGGAAAGCCTTATGTACCTTAGATTACTTAGTTTAAAGAGTAGAACTTGAATCTTGATTTGTTTTTCTTGAAAATCTTAGACTTAAGGATTGATTCTTGATTTTTTGTTCTTGGAGAAAAACCTAGTTTAATCTTGTTTTCGAGAGTGAATAGGGAATTTTTGATGTTGTATTACTTATAGTGATTGATTAATAATGTTTAGAGAGTAATTAAATTAGTTGGGGAGGTTTTCTAAAAAGGACAAGTACCAAATACCCTTTTTAAAATGTCCAGTCTGAACAACTTTGGCCTCGCCTAACGGCTTGGTTGATGGGCCGTTAGGCTGGAGATAGACCATTACCTATTCTGTTAGGTTATGGCTAGCAGCTGAACTCACTGCCTAAGGGCTGACAGAAAACTTGACGGGCTATCTCTGGCTTGATGTTCCGTCAGCTTGGCTGTTGGACCTTCAGCAGACTGATATCTCTCTGGAAAATGGGCATAACTCTTTACCATAATATCGGATTAAAGAAAAACTTGTAGCATTGAAAAAGGGACTAAAATATATTTCATTTGATATATAATAGGGCCTCTAATTTGTTATACACAAAAAGTTATGTTCGATGGAATTTGACCCAAGTTTAGATGCTCACTAAAACTCAATCGATAGGAAAGCTTTCAAATCGTCTTTGAGTTAAGAGACCTCTATGATCTCAATTTATGCTCAACTAGATTCCCACACTACATAATTGATTAATACAATAAATTTGCATAGGATTTATTGGCTTTTGTAATCTTTACGCATAGGAATGGGGATTTACTTTCTAGCCTGAATTGTGGGTTGTTACAATTTTTAAGTTCAAGGATGGTTGGGTTCAAAGTAGGGATAGCATTTGAATTGAAAGGCTTGTAATGCAGTTGCTAAAGAGAAGTTTGAAGGCTTAAAATGGATAACTAGGGATATAATCAACACATGGGTAGGCTATTTTGGATGAATTGGACTCCTATTTTCACCAAGATAGCCTAAGGTCATTTTTCCAACCAACCGATGCTCACAATTAGCCTTGATAGACAAACTGAGCAAGTTCTAGATGATACAAGCAAGCATGGGAGTCAAACAATTACACTCACTGCATACAGGAAATGCAAACTCCTTAAGGATGCTCAATTGTGCATTCCACTAGAGTCAAAAGGGAGTATTAACCAACATTCATAAGCTAAAGACTTCAAAGCCACAAGATAAGGTGAAACATTGTCACAAAATTATTCACGTCCATGCCACTTAGTTTTAAAAAAAATTAGGGGGGGGGGAGTTTGTTTCGCATTTACACCCCATATGATTTGCCATTGCTAGTGTCAATACCGATACGCCGTCTCATATCTTTGCTCATGCGAGGGCAAACCATATGGTTACTCAGACTTAACCATAGGTATGATGATGATCCCAAATTCTCAAATGCCACAGGTACTTAAAATTCCCATGCATTTGAAGTCCCAACACTATGGGTACTCAGACGTCCCGTGCATCTACGACTCAAAATCTAGACACGGTGCTTTTTTCTTAAGAATGATGTCACTAATCGATCATGGGGAAGGGCTCGTCCAACATTATTATTAAAAGAAATAAGAAGCTATAAAAAATGAAAACAATTGATTTCACAAAATTTCCATGTTTCACATCAACTATGTTCAAGTATTGAAAGTCAATGTATACTCACACAAGGGCAGGGCCGCACACCCCCAACATAAAAAGACTAGTAGTGACCTTACTACATAATATGAAAGCTGAAAAGGGGTCTAAAGGACTCCCTCTAACCATATGGTAACCATGTTGAAAGATGGACACAGATATGTGATTATGACCTGATTGGCACAATTGAGGTACCGTGATTGTGGCCCTCATCCCGCGATCACGGCAACTAAGGCCGTCTACTCCTCTATTTTACCTTATTTTTCTGCATGGCTACTACACTTCTACGCTCGATTTTCCCCCTATTATTGGCTTCTAATCATCCTCAAACACCCTTAAAGCATTAAAATTTTGTGACTTATTCAAAAAAAATAATGTAAACATGAAAACAATAAGTTGCTTACCATCAAGCGCTTGATTTAACATCGCAGCATATTGCCTCTTTAATCCTGATTTCTATCTCCACTAAGATGATTTAAACCTTTTGCCCAACTTTTGATCATTAAATATTTGAGGTTCATTGGAAAAATGTAAGGGCATGATGACACATGCTTTATCACACCACTTTGAAGACTTGAACTGTTTTCCCAATGTTTCATTGAATTTTTGTTAAAGATTGTTGAAAAATAGTGATAACATCAATATGCCACTCATTGGACATCGGAATTTGAGCTCCTTTTCCTTTGAGTTTGGGGCTTAAGTATGCCCTTTTGGAAGGTCAAACTCCAAAATATAAGGAAATTGCTCCTTCTCTCCAATATTCATTACTTGCTCGGGTGGATTAACTTTCATAATATCCACAAAGCATAATGTTAAAAAGTTGGTAGATTGGGGCCTTTTCCCTAATTTTGGAGTTGCATTCAGTTGGTCATCTTCACCCCAAAATGGACTAGAGTCTTCAAAGGATTTTACTTGTGTTGTTTTTCAACTCTAGTACCACTTCCTCAATTTTGACATCTTCTCTCATGTCTGGTTCATTTAGTTGGGAAATTAATAAGGATTCTTCAACATTAAACACATTTGAAAGAGTGGGTATACCCATGGTATTTAAAATATTAGCCTCTATACCCACTTCTTCTATCCTTCTGATTTCCTCTTTATATGCCCCTATGGCTTGGTGTTGCAATATATGTTATCCTCCGTTGTCTCCACCTAATCCAATATAAGTTGAAGCATTACTTCAACACCATTGTATTCGGCATGTTATTCTTCCTTTGATGCATCATAATACCAATCAAGCTCATAAGAAGAACTAGCATTTGGGTTAGTATAATATGGTGAGGGGGCATTTAGACAAATCACTCCAATGTCCATCCGGACAACCACAAAGAACAATCAGACTCCTAATAAGACCCATCACAATACAAACATGGATCATCAAGCATTGATTTCCTACTACCAAAATCATATTTATCCCACCATAGTGAGCACAAAACAAAAATAAAAATCTACCTAACAAAAGAAACAAAACAAAATCACAAACAACTATTTATAAGTTTTAACCAAAGAAAGTAATCTAAAATTCCAATTAACTTAATACACCAAATTTTTCCCCCGCAACGGCACCATTTTTGGTAACGCTCAACTTGTACGTTAATATTAGTGAAAGGCAATATATTTACCCAACTAAAAGTCGTGGTTGAATCCACGAGGAAGTATGTGAGTGGCAATTGAGAAAATAAAAAATAATAGTTGCTTGACAAGGTCAAACCTATGGTACAAAATTGCTTGGGGGTTTTCAATATTGTAAATATGTGAAAGAAATTCTTAGGATTCTAAAGGACTAATTAGAGACTAAGAGTAATTAGAGGTAATCAATTAGGAATGGATCTTGGGAATATGCTATCATAGGTGTAAGACACGCATTGACCCTTTAGAGTATATAACGAGTGTGTCAATTAAAGCCACCCAATACCTCAATTGGGTATCCCTATTTCTAGGATGATACCTGAGGTATAGTAAAGCTCCTAATCACCCTTATGTCTTAGATAGTGAAAAATTGGCAAGAGATACCCATAAATTGTCGACTATTACTTTGGTTCTCACATCTCTCTTTCAAGGATGAGGTGGGTTCCTAAATTTCACTCAAACCCCTCATTTAAGGATGGCTAGGGCATTCAAGAGCTTGGAACTTTCATCCATCAAACTCATTTGGACATTTGGGATTTTAACCAACAAAGACCAACCAATTTAATCAAGCAATAATAGAACTCATCATCAACAAAATAAAATATACACAAATATATCACAACCAATACAATTGCTTCCTATTCAAATATAATCCCATGAGGTAGATCTTGCAAATCTTAATAATAATAAAAACAAATAAACTTATGTCTATTAAAATTATTCATAGGAAAAATAAAGATAGGGAAAACCACATATTTGACCATAATGAATATTCAATAGAGAAAGTCAAATATACAATTGGAAGTCACTCTAATATCTTCTTAGTTCAAATTAATACAAGTTTGAGCTCCAAGCTCTAAGAAATTACAAAATCCTAAACTAAGGATGGTAGGTAAGGTTGTATAATGATGGATTTTTATAAAAATGAGGGTTATTATCTTTTAAATGAGAATTTGGGGTCAGCTATGTGCTTTTACAATTTTGCCCATGGCTGGAAATACAGCTATACTATGATCGCGACCTTCTGACTTGCTTGTCTAACAGCGATCGTAGTGGCCAATCTGCGATCGCAGTGGCCAATCTGCTATCGCAGTACCTGAGGCCCAGTTTACACAGGTTTTCCAGCTTTTGCACTTTTTTGCTCCTCTTTGTTCTTTTTCAACTCAAATCCACATCTACCCTTATCAATAACTATATACTTGCAAAATATGGAAATTGGTGCATTTATTCACAAATATATCTCACTTAGATATTAAATTCATAGTAGTGTGCACAAATAGGATGAAAATGAGTTATAAATTCACCAGTGATCATATGCTTATGAAGGATCAATTAGGTATTATTTATTTGTACTAGCAAGATACTCTATTTTTGTTATTATGTTTAGTTTATGATATGTTGATTAAGGATGGTTACCCGAGCTTGTTGTTATGATTCTGATCCCTTTTCTTTTGTTGTGATTTAGATTATTGATAGTAATCTCATGGTAAGACCTTATGGTTAGGGACCCTGATTATGCAAACACTAGCTTCCAAACTTGATTAAGATGCCTTAAGATGTAAGTTTGGTTGCCTTAGGTCATTAACTTATGTAGTCCTATTTTATCATTGTATATCCCTCTCATCATTTCCTATTCATCCCATGTATGTACTCTGGGCCTTGTGCACAATTATATAACTTTCTTTCACTCTAACTTTGCCTATTTACTTATGATATCCGATAATGCACTTTAGACCCCGATTACAATTATAAAAGGATAGTTCATGCTTATTGCCCCACTAGTTTTGTTATGTTTAGCTTCCTGCATAGTTGTCTGTAGTTTATATTTCTACTTTACATATTATTTATGTTTGCGTTATCTTTAGAGTTCAATCTCCCGATGCCTATTGAGTACCACATATTGGGTACTCATACTACACATCTGTAGCTTATAGATTATGGTACGAGTTATCGCCTTCGTTGTATGTATCATGCAGAACAACTATGAATCAATGAATTGCGCTGAGCTCCTAAAGTTCAGAGTATTCCTACTCTCCCTCATGCTGAGCATATCTCTATTTTTGTTTTAGAGATGGTCTACACACGTGTATTTATTCAGTATTTCACTTGTACTCTGTTTGTAATAGAAGCTCTTTGACTAACTTCACTAGGTCTTGCAGTAGTTTTTTATAAATCAGTCTCTTTAGTATATTTATTTCATTATATTATTTATTTCTTTTGATAGTCCATTACTAGTATTTTCAGACTATGGGTTAGCTTACCTACTGGCTGGGTATAGAAGGTTCGGTCATGACCTGAGAAATAGGTCGTTACTCCATTGCTCGATATTAAATTCTGGACTAAATCAGCATAGTAAGATAGAATGGATCAAAATCTTCTTTGACCAAAGAAAATAGTAGTGGTAAAAGATTTGTTCAATAATAGACCAGAATAAACGTCAGTCTAATTTCAAAAGTTGCTCAATTTGTTCCATAAGATCCTAAATCATTATATATGGTTGTACGATTCCCATTGCAAAAGAATCTATTTTAAAAGTGAAAATGAGAATTATTCCCTTGTAAGAAAATAATAGTAAAATCAAGAATTTAGTTGGGATCGTACCACTAAGTGAGCATGAATGAACCTAAATGTCTACATGTCATTAGCATTATCAAAACAATACAACTAGAAGTGCCTAAGAATCTATAAGCTAGAATTATATCTTTTTTATGGAAAGAATAGCCAACTAGAGTCTAACTTGTGTCATAACAATGACATCGGTACCATAAATATATAATTAACATAAAAAAGCCCCATAACTAAGGAAACTAATAAAATCAAGGATATAAAACAACTACAAATCTATAATTGAGGAAATACCTCCCAAATCATTAAGTCATAGGGTAAGTCTTATATTGAAGGATTTGTAATATTAATCTATGCCTAATAGGATCCTAAGGCCCTATTAAGTATTCTAGGCTAAGGTTCGGGTCACATTACAATTGAAAATTCACTAAATAGGTCAAGCAATGATAAACTAGCCATAAGCATAACTTACAATCCCTACATAGCTTGCAATATATACATAACACCATCTCCTAGAGAAAAATTGACTGAAACCTACCTCGATACAAAACTGCATTCCAAGATAATCCATAAACTTCTTGGATTTTCTTTATGATCTTTAAATGGGATCACACGATCTTAATAATAACCTACATATTAATATGAGTAAAATGAAACCCATATTGCAATATAAAACTAAAGGCCCAAAATAAGGTAAAAAAAATGGAACTGTGGGACTTGCTAACGAAATTCAAAAATTGAATCCACTTCAAGGTCCCTCGAAGGACAAGGAATGTGGGATCAAAAGTTGAGTACAATTGGAGTGTAAATCAAGGCTCAAATCAACCACGAGTGATAATGAAAAAAGAATTAAAAAAAATAGGAATTAAATAAAGGATTTAGGCAGGAAATTCACAAAGAAATTAGTAGGAAATTGTTACCTCGTTATCCCCTACACAACCTTAGCTCTGATCAATGATTTCTATAAGTTTTTAAGTTCAAAGGTCTATTAATGGCAAATTTATGGTCAATAAATTTGGTGAAAATTGAGAAGACAACAATATATAGGCCAGAGGTTACTCGTCACGATTGCGAGGACTGGTGGTTGTTATTGCTGTGTGCATAAAAATTACTCATCACGAACACGAGGAACATGTCACGAATGCGATGTCTTAGAATGATGGACTATGGAACTGTCGCAAATACAAAGAGGGAAAGAAATTGAGTTGACTTGATTCTTAATTACGAAGGGGATAGAAAAGTCTTGTGACCATGACTGTCAAATGGTTGACCCTTTATTAATGCATCCGCAACCTCGCAAATGAAATGAGCATCAGTTGGCTGCACCATATGTTGCTGCATCAGATTTTTCCTAAGTCTAAATGGATTTCGACTGTGTGCTCTAAATTCATTCAAAACCCCATACATTCAAAAGAACTATGGTATCATACACAATTTGAAATTTCTAACTCAATAGAATAATCAAAACGTTCATCAAACATTTGTTGATTAATTGTAGTTTCAACGCCTAGTTCATTTTCACCAAATCGACTCAATAGCCTAATATACTTCTGAAATCCTTGAGACCAAAGCAAGGATCCCTCTTACCTAAAATAAATGTTCTAGAGCCGATGGTATTGTCAGAATTATCATCCAAGGTCATTTACTAGGCATTTTGGTTCGAGACCAATTACACAATAACAAAAGCTCCAAAACAGAAAAATAAGCGTAAAACCCAAATGTTCTGTCTAATAACCTAATCGGTAGTTCCATCATGTCAAAAATGACTTATAGGCAATGTGGAAAGGCTCAAAACACCATAAAATGCACAGAAATTGAAAAAAAAATATCATAGAGAATTATTACACATAGTTATCAATATCTTTTGTGTTAGTCTTTGTGAAATTTGTTTATACGCGGTTATCCAATTACCTTAAATATGCATTACTTTGATATTTTTTAACTTGTGAATTATAGTAAATATTTTAGAATTCTTAATCCTTTATTCAGTTAATTATCCTTGTTTCACGCCAAGCTTGTAATGTTTCTACATATTTTAGAATAATATATTTTTAATAAAAGTTAAAATATAATATATTTCATACATAACAGTATTACAAAAATATCTTTTAATTAGTTAAAATTTAAATATACCTATTCATATATTTCAATGATGAAAATAAAAATTAATTAGTTTTTGTGATGCCAAACTGTTGTTGACTCCGATAATTTTCTTATTTACGAATTTGAAAGTATTATCTAAGGCTAGTGATCAATTGGGTATGACATTAGCAGTTTAGACTCATAATCAGCTTCTAATATATGATAATATTTTAATATATTTACCTTTTTTAATCATTCAAATAGGATATATTTTAATGTTTTACCATTAATAATCATATAATTATGAAGTTCCTATATTAAAAGGATCATAATCAAAATCTATCAATAATTGTGAAAGCAAAGTATTACGATCCCTAATAATTTTCCTATTTAGACATTTGAGTAATCCACTAATGTTAAAGTAATCAGCAGATAATGACATTACAATTTTAGACACCTTGACAATATCTTATTCAATAGGATAATAATTTAGTATATTAACCTTTTTAATAATAACAATTCCATACTTTTACCTTTTTAATAATAAAAATATGTTATGATTTTAATATTTTACTATTCACAATCATATAATTATGACTTTTCTATTCTCCATTGAGGGAAAACTAATAGTTTTGTAGATACCCAATTTTTGCTTTCCACTATCCAATTTGTTTGGAGCTTTGTCAATTGTTAATATTTTAATATCTTCAAAATTAATCCCTAGGCATTTTTGCCATTTTTCAAAATACTATTAAAAGGTTAAGAAAGAGGACAATGGATCTCCCATTGAAACTATTCCTTAGCATTTCCTAGATAGAGAAGCCAAAAATCGAAGAAAGTTGTCCCCTTAAACTTATCCTAAGTCCAAAGGGTTGTTTCTTGCTTTCTATGGAGGTTAATAATCCGAACTCACAAATTATGGTGAATTTCCATGATACTATCTGAAGGTACGTTCAATAACCTATCTTTAAGGATTTTATGATGTTCTTGAAACATGAAGTATAGGGACTGCCTGAGATGTCCAAAGGTAGAACCTTTGTCTCAAAGGGAAGTCAACAGTATTGGAGGAGATTTTTTGAGTCCCAATAATGGATAAATTTTCTACATTTCCTCTATTATAATTTTTAATTTCTCTATAAATTTCAAATTAGTTTTAGATCTTTATAAGAGTTGCTTTCTGCAATGGCCTTCCTGGTCATTTTGGTGATTTTTGTGTAAGTTCCCTATTTTGTCCCTTATCATAGCTTCCTTTGTGTATTTATGGTCTACAGGGGGTAGGTGATTTAGTTCCCTAGTAGTTTGGTTTGGTTTTAATCTAGATTCCCAGATTCCTACCTCTCCAATAAAAAGGGTCAAAAATTGGGAATCTAGCTTAAAATTGGCAATCTAGCTCAATTTTTTACCCTTTTTAGTTGAGAGGTAGGAATCTGATCAGCATTTGTCATTAAATAGAATTGAATGAAAATTCTGTCAATTCTATTAGCATAAGAATATTTTTTTTTTATTAGGGAGTCTATTGGTTTTGGTCCCGAGGATTTTGGACTCATTTAGGGAACTTGGGTAAAATTTAGAAATTATGAAGAGTGTTGAATTCTATTAAAACTTCATTGAAATGACCTTCATTGGTCATTTAAATTAAATCTAAAATGTCATTTCTAGTCTAATACTGTGTTTTGGTTGTGTTACTGGTTTCCAAAAAGTCATGAGGGTTGTTCTTGACTTTGACAATTTGTTTTAAGCTGCTGGTGTAGCCACTTCTGTGGATCTTGGTACTCTTCTACCAAGCTTGGTCTGCTTCTATGGAGCAACTTTCTACAAGATTTGTCGCACTAACGATGGTTAGTAATGTCTACCATCCATTGTTTCTGCAGGTCACTTGTACATTGACAGATCTGTTTATTTAAAATTTTCTCAGCTTTAAAGCAAAAGAACTTTTGCTTTACCAATAGATGTACGAGTTTAATAAAATACTCACGTAATTGTTGTGCATGGGTTGATAACCCTTGGAGGAGAGTAATTGAGTTAGTAATTTCTAGTTTTGTAGTTGGACCCCAAGGGTTGCTTTTTGACTCGATTTTTGGCATGAATTTCTTGGTGCAAATATAAATATCATTTTTTCTTTTCTTAATACTAACACTGTGCATTTGATATCGTGGCAGTCATGGGAGACCACATAGACAGGGAAGGCATCTGAGTCGATTGTTAAACCTTGAGGTATGTTTTGATATCACTCTCTTAAGACTTAGATCGGTTAGGTAGTATAGTTTATAGATTGCATATTGTCTAGGGAATGATTCAACATAATATCAAATAAAGCCAACTGATAGAATACGAGAGATTATATATGACTAAAAATAAAATTGTACAAAATTAGTTCATTTTTCCTAAAAAATTGAACAACCTTCATAGATAGTTGAAAGAAAAAGTACAATAACATGAAATCAATTGAAAATAAAACAAACTAAGATGAATTCTATAAAAAGGAACATGAAAATAATGATACAACATGTTAAGTATAACATTCTCAATTTATGTGTTTGGAATGTCCATCTTCTTTAGCATTGATATCGCCGCCTTTTGTTGGTCCATATGGGGTACCACTTCCACCCCGTAAGAGAAAAGAATTTCGGTGAGTAGTCATGACTCAACAAATCACATGTCGTTGATCAAATCATCCATTGAACTTGGTGATTGGGTAACATTTTTTTTAGCAAGTTTGAAATTGCAGAGAGAATTTGGAGTTTGAGAAGGTTGTTTTTGTAGAATCAGTATTTCTTTATCTCATTATTTTTAGCCATCATATCAACAAACAACTGTAACAAATCTTTAATTTTTCTAGAATCAAATTCAGCAAAACTCTAACCTCCCCATGTTGGTTGAAGAGGAGTCCTATTTTCTTCTCCTTATTCATTTTTTCTATTGTGTCAACTTTTTCTCACTCGTTCATTTTCTTTTAAAGATAGATTTTGTATGTAACAACTTTTTTCATCCTTTTGAACTCAGAAAAACTAAATTACCTCATTAATACCTCCATGGACAAATGTGTAGTTTTTCAAACAATGGATTGAATTTCTCCTAGACTAAAAATAATTATGGTTATATCTACATCACATAAAATTGAAAACATTTCTGCTTTCTTAAATAAACTTGTTGTTCTTTTACCAAGAACGGAGTTTATTACATTTTCGCTATAGTTTCTATTATGCCTAAGCCTCTTTTAAGCAATAATTAATACTCAGACATAAAAATATTCTTTCTTTATGATTAGAATACATAAGGTGTGAAGAGACATGAAGCTTTTATAGATGTCTAAAATGAATTATTACCATAGTCAAGTTAAGAATTTTAAGTTTATCAAGAGAGTTTAGGATAAATATTAGATAAGCTTACTTAATATTTAATATTAAATAAATTTAATGAAGATACTAAATAATCTTCTTTAATATTTAGCTTAAATTATAGAAATAAACTTAAAATTTCTTTACTTGATTATGGTAACAATTCTTGTTAGGCACTATAAATACTTCTTCAAGCCTCTTCAAATTTTATGTATTGTACTCCTTTGTGTGCTTATAGATTTGAGTATCAAATTGGCTTGAAAAAGTCATAGGCATACTATGTCCTGTAGCAAAATTTTAAGAAACTTCATTCTAGATAAAAGAACAACAAGTTTGTTTAAGAAAGCAGAATACTTTTCAATTTTATGATATGTTAATGTCGCCATAGTTATTTTTATTCCATGTTAAATCTAATCCATTATTTGGAAATCTATAATCTGGCAAAGAAGGTATTAATGAGGTATTTTAGTTTTTATGACTTTTAAAGGATGAAAAAATTAGTTAAATATAAAATCTATTTTTTAAATAAACGACTGAGAAATAGAACTCCTCTTCGGCCAACTTGTGGAGGGGAAGAGTACTGCTGAGTTTGATTCTTTAAAAATTAAAGATTTGTTGAAATTTTTAGATTCTACGATGGATAAATTAAATGAAATAAAACAAATACACAATATACAACAACATGCTTCTCAAACTCCAATTCTCCTTACATTTTCAAACTTGCAAACAAATATGTTACCCAATAACCTAGTTTAATGGAAAATTTGATCATTGACATGTGGTTTGTTGAGGACACGGCTACTAACCAAATTTTATTTGCTTTGGGGGGTGTAATTGGTCCCAAGTCTCCACCAGCAATAGGCAATGTCATCAATGATAAATATGATGGACATACCAAAGACCTATATTGAGAGCGTAACACTTAAAATGTTCTATAGTTATTTTCATATCGCCTTTTATAATGTCCATCTTAGTTTGTTTCACATATAATTGCTTTCATGTTATTGTGTTTTTCTCGTCAGTTATTTACGAAGTTTATTCTCTTTTATTGGAAAAATGAACTAATTTTATGAAATCAACAAAATAACTTGAGTAATATATTGAGCTATGTTGAATCTTTGTGTAAGTCATGTATAGTCTCTCATTTTTCTAGCAATTGGTTTTATTTACTACAATGTTGAATATTTTCCTACCTAACAAGCAATATATAAAATATACTACCTAACGTACCTAAGTCTAAAGAGAGCGAAATCATAACTTACCTCAATATTGAACAACGTCTCAGACTGTCCCGCTAAAGTCTTCCCCTTCCGTTTTGCCTGCAAACTTTGCCATGCTGTCAAATACTCCGTCTACTTATTAAGACAAGAAAAATAATACCCATATTGGTTCTAAGAAATTCTAGACGAAAATCAAGTTGAAATGCAATCCTCGGGACTTGACAATGAAATTAAAAATTACTCTCTTCGTTTCAATAATGGATCTATTTATTATCCAAGTTATCCGCACCCTCCTAAAATTGGTATCAAAGCCTATGCTAATTAAAATTATGAAAGTAGTATATATTTGGATTTGGATTTATTTAATAATTATGATAAAAATTTCATTTAGATATCCACCAAAACAATATTTATAATATTTGTTTAGATGAATAACCTACAAAAAACACAACAATATAAACAATTAAAACAAATAATATCTGAAAAACATAAAGAATTAAAAATAAGGATAGAAAGACTACAGTATAACATAATTTCCGAAGTTAGTAAAAACTCAGTAAATGCACAAAAAGAAGAAATATCAAATTTAGAATCAACAATAGATAGTCTAGAATATATATATCAACATAACCTATATAGATTTAAATAAAATGAACAAAGAAGAATTTATAATAGATGAAAAAACATATGAAAATCACGAAGGATTAAAAATAAAAATAATATTCTCTAATTTAGGAAGGAGATATAAGAAAATTGGTGAACATTTACATTTAAGGTTAGAAAAAGAAGAATTAAAATTAGGACATAAGTTGACAGTCATGATAAGAATAGAAAGAGAAAACGAAGAGATAGATAGAAAAAAGAAATAGATAAAATAAAACAACAAACCGCAGAAGAAATACAAAACATAGAAGAAACTAAAAATAATAGGATAGCTGAAGTAGAAAAAGAACTACAAATGCTAAACGACTTGTATGAAAAAAGACAGAAAGAAAAAAAAGAAAAAGATAAACAACAAAAATTATTAATTGAGATAAATTAATTTAAAGAAAAATTAGAAATAAAAAAGAAAGAACCAGAAACTAGTGAATTAAAAATAAATGCAATAGATGCTGAAGAAACAGATAATTATGATTCGAAAGATAATGAAACATATACAGAAATTCTAGAAAACATAGGAAACCTAGAAATTAATGAAAAACAAGAAGTAATTAATAAAGAAAATCTAGAACTAATAAATACAGAAGTAAATACTCTAGATAAAAATATAATACCTAATACATCAGAAATAAGAAAACTAACCTATAATTACAAAAATAAGTTTAAAAGATATAATTCAAAGGATGAATATAATAAATGGACACCAAAATAAATAATTAATTACAACTTTTTAGATTTAGACTATGTAATAGATACAAATAAAATAATACAACTATGGGTAGGATACATGTCAAAATAATTATTATATAATAAAATAGATATAACAAACACACCAGAATATATAGAAAAGACATTAATAGGAACAATAAAATTATGGTTTTTAAACCTAGCCGAAGCAAGTAAAAACGTACTAAGATCTGATAATAAAACAGAAGGAACATCAATAGCTACTAAAATACTACCAACAGAAATATTGAAAAAATATGAAATGGCTATAAGAGCAGAATTTAGTAGTATAACAACAGAAGAAGAAGAGCATGGGAATTTAATGTTAAAATTAGCAATATATAATATGTGTTATATAGATGAGTATACATGCGCATTTAAAGAATATTATTATAAAGGAACATATAATATAGAAGAAAGTAAAGAAATAAGAAAATTATATTTTAGTAAATTACCTGAACCATTTAGTTCAAAAATAATAAAAAGTTGGGATGAACCAAAAATAGTAGATACCCTAGGAGCAAGAATAAAATTTCTACAACAATGGTATAGACATCTATGTGAAAAATATAGAGAAGAAATAGAAATGAAAAAAATATTAATAAGAAATTTAGCATGTTGCAAAGATAAAATAGCACCTCAATTTGGATGCGAAGAAAGATATTATAAGAAAAGAAAAAAACATAAGAAATATAAGAAATACAAAAAATCAAAAAAATAAATTTAAGAAACCAAGAAAAAGATATTATGTAAAAAATTATAAACATAAAAGACCATATAGGAAAAAGAAATCTATAAAAGAATGTACTTGTTATAATTGTGAAAAACTAGGACATTTAACTAGAGATTATAAATTATCAAAAAACCCAAAAAATAAACAAACATCATAAATAAAAATAGAAAATACAGAATATATGTAGATAGATTATATAGATTATGAATTGGAAAGTGAAGATAGTATATATGAAATTTCAGAGAATGAAACAGATAATGAAATAGATAGTGAATTAGATGAATCAAATGACTGAAGAAGATAAAAAAATGAACGAAATAACTGAATTAGATATAAAAAAAATAACAAAGGAAGAATATTTAAATAAAAAAGGAACAGATCAAAGACTAATATTTGACTGTAATATATTTGACGAAATAAAAGGAAAAAAGTTAGACTTAAGTGTAGAAAAAATATTTAAAATACCAACAATAAAAAATATATTTAGTAGAAAAAAGGAAGAATACTACGTAGTAAGCCAAAAAAAACATATAATAAACTGTAGAAATGCAAAAGGAAGAGCTAGTACAGCACTAGTGGCAAAAAACATAATTAATAAAGAAATAAATGATATAAAAAGTAAAGACCCAATAAAATATGTACACCTTGGAGGAACAGAGATATTAATAAAAGCATGTTTTAGGGAAGGAATAGATACACTAATAGAACTATATTTAGCAGATGATAGAATTATAAAACCTATAGAAAAAAGTATAATAACTGCCATAAAAGGAAATTTAATATACCAAAAATTTAAATTTATAATAAGTGTGAATTTTTTAGTAGCAATAACAGATAAATCATTAGTATTATATTAGAAAATACCAGGAATAGAACTAACCCCAGGAAGTAAAATATTTACAGCAACATGTAAAAATCTATATGTATTAACAACAAAACATAAAATAACAGGAAAAAATTAATAAAATATAAATAGAAAGTCCTTTTGAACAATTTGTAAAAACAATTGATAATAATGATTATAGTTACAAAGACATAAATATAGAAGAAGATTTAGAAATGATAAATGATAGAATAAATACAACAAAAAGAATAACTCATGAAAAACCAGAATCATCAAGCTCATCAAAAAGAACAAGTTATGAAACAACTTCAACAGTTAATTTAAATCAATATTACATAACAGGAACA
>NC_061114.1:21689099-21700835 GCF_002878395.1 Capsicum annuum
GTACAGCTAGAATGAAGATAAGCATGCCAACTCAAAAGAAGATAGAAAAGCACCAAATACGGCAAGAAGAAGATAACAACGGAGCAATAATGGAGAGACAAGTTAATCAAAGTTGAAAGTGACATATGGAAGAATAGATACTTTTTCTAGAAAACTTTACGTAAACTATTTATTAGATACTATTTACTTTAAGAGTTTTTGGCAAACATGTGTTATTATTAGTTGTAAAGCTATTCATAGCTCAGTCTTAAATTGTATAGACATTTATAGGATTTAATTAGTTTTTGTCTTTTTAGAAGACTTTTTGAAGTTGGTAGGTTACGTGTAAAGTTATAGGTATAAAGATGTAAACAGTTTACGCTTTTTTTGAACATTATAAATAAAAGACATCGAAGGAAGAATGAAAACAAGCCTTCATGCGATGGAGCAAATATTCTTCTTTCACAACAAACTTTTGAATATCTAAAAAACAGGTATATTTCAATGGAAAAAGCTATGGATAAACAAAGGTTAGGATTATCAAACCTATCAGAACAGGTATATTTATTTATGATTATGAGTACCTAAATTCATAAATTCCTTACAATCATGATATGATAAAATAAGTTCATGTTAGTTGTTTTATAGTTGAATTATTTGAAAAATAGCATGTTAAGAAGTTTATTAGCAAAGTGAAAAAGGTAAAAAATTCTAAGAACTATGCCATCCTAAAGGTAAAACCGGTGAGGCAAGAAAGCCATGATAGAGGAGTAGCCACAGTAGAGGTGTTGTTTACGAGAAAAGTATCCAGATTACCATGCTAATAGTGACCGAAGAATATATTATTTAAGAATAATCTAGTGTATAGTAATCTAAAATGATCATATTTTGTTATGTGTATGATTGAAGGGAATATTTTGAAAAAAGCATCATATGAAAAATGAATACTTATTTATCGGACGAAATGGTAGATAAATTTAAGATACTTGTTTTGTATGTAATTAAAGATATAGAAATTGTAGATATAAGAAAAATCATATTGGAAAAAATATTTTGATAAATATTTTATGGCTAGAATAAATTACATACCTCACCTACCTAACTACTCTTATAAATACTTACATACCAAACCTACTCATCAACCATGATAAATTACGAATATTGGAAAATGGATATGAAAATAATATACAATTAATAGAAAAACTAATGAAAACAAATTTAGAAAAATATATGAAAACTAAAGATATAAAATATATAGAATACCTTAATGAAAATATTGAAAAATTAATAAGATTAAAACAAACAACTAAAGAAAATTATGAAAAAATATTTAATTAACCCACCTAAATGACATATAATTTTGAAGTACTAGTTTTATACATACTTAGAGATATAGAAATTCTAGACGTAAAGAAAATTATATAGGAAAAAATATTTAACATTGAAGATGAAGAGTTAAATATAAATCAGATAGAAGACGAGTTAGGAGAACTATACTTAAGTGATGACAATCACTATTACTACTTAGATAATTATTCAGATGGATATTATACAGATTAAGAAATGCTAGAATATATTCAAAGAGTTGGAGAAAAAAAAGTTGGCTATACGAAGAAATTAACTATAGAAACCAGCTTAGAAAAGGAAGAGAACAATTAAAAGAAAGATTAATTTGTATAAATAAAACCACGAAACAACTAGAATCAAAAGATAGTTTAGAATATGATTTAGATATAGAATTATTCATAGACAAAAAAGACAGTATAATTAACAAAATAGATAACCTAGAATTTAATATCAGATATATTACAATTAGAATAACTTATTACAAAGAAATTTGCAGTATCACAACTACTTTAGGATAAAATGATAGACTATGAGTATTTAAAATATTAGAGACAAGATATGGAAGAAACTAGAGCAACAGAGATACTTATGAAAGGAAATTTAATTGAATATTTTAGAACAAAAGATATAGAATATTTAGAATACCTCCAAAATAATATAGAAGAATTGCAAAGACTAAGAGAAAAATTAAAGAATACTACAGTAAAACTTTTAATCAATTACCACATAATCACTCTCCAAGATATGAACATTAATAAAATAAATTTTTTTAGAGAAGTTAAGAAATATTCATGCACAAATAAAAATAGATCCATTAGAACTATAATAGATCTATTTATTACCCAAGTTATCCGCACTCCCTACAATTGGTATCAAAGTGTATGCTAATGTTAAAGAATATTAGATGAATATGTAATGTTAGCAATATGTAATATGTGCTATATAGATGAGTATACAGGCGCATTTAAAGAATATTATTATAAAGGAACATATAATATAGAAGAAAGTAAAGAAATAAGAAATCTATATTTTAGTAAATTACCTGAACCATTTAGTTCAAAAATAATAAAGAGTTGGATAAATAAAAATAGTAGATACCCTATGAGAAAGAATAAAATTTTTACAACAATGGTATAGAAATCTATGTGAAAAATATACAGAAGAAATAAAAATGGAAAAAACATTAATAAAAAATTTAGCATGTTGCAAAGATAAAATAGCACCTCAATTTGGATGTGAAGAAAGATATTATAAGAAAAGAAAAAAACATAAGAAATATAAGAAATACGAAAAATCAAAATATAAATATAAGAAACCAAGAAAAAGATATTATGTAAAAAATTATAAACATAAAAGACCATATAGGAAAAAGAAACCTATAAAAGAATGTACTTGTTATAATTGTGGAAAACTAGGACATTTAGCTAGAGATAGTAAATTACCAAAAACCCCAAAAAATAAACAAATATCTGAAATAAAAATAAAAAATACAAAATATATGCAGATAGATTATATAGATTATGAATTAGAAAGCGAAGATAGTATATATGAAATTTCAGAGAATGAAACAGATAATGAAATAGATAGTGAATTAGATAAATCAAATGACTAAAGAAGATATAAAAATGAACCAAATAACTGAAGAAGATATAAAAATAATAACAAAGGAGAATATTTAAATGAAGAAGGAACATATCAAAAAATAATATTTGACAGTAATATATTTGATGAAATAAAAGGAAAAGAGTTACACTTAAGTGTAGATAAAATATTTAAAATACCAATAATAAAAAATATATTTTGTAGAAAAAATGAAGAATACTACGTAGTAAGCCAACAAGAACATGTAATAGACTGTAGATATGCAAAAGGAAGCTAATATACCACTAGTGACAAAAAGAATAATTAATAAAGAAATAAATGATATAAAAAGTAAAGACCCAATAAAATATGTACACCTTGGAGTAACAGAGATATTAATAAAAATATATTTTAGAGAAGAAATAGATATACCAATAGAATTATATTTAGCAGATGATAGAATTATAAAACCTATAGAAAAAAGAGTAAAAACTGCCATAAAAGAAAATTTAATATACCAAAAATTTAAATTTATAATAACTGCGAATTATTCAGTAACAATAACAAATAAAAATATAGATAAATCATTAGTATTATAATAGAAAATATCAGGAATAGAACTAACCCCAAAAAATAAAATATTTACAGCAAGATGTAAAAATATATATGAATTAACAACAAACCTTAAAATAACAGGACAAAATAAAATTAATAAAATACAAATAAAAAGTCCTTCTGAACAATTTGTAAAATCAATTGGTATCAAAACATATGCTAATTAAAATTATGGAAGCTGTATATATTTGGATTTGGATTTATTTAATAATTATGATAACAAATAGATTTAGATATCCACCAAAACAATATTTACAATATTTGTTTAGATGAATAACGTACAAAAACCACAATAGTATGAAGCATGAAAAAAAATAATATCTGAAAAACCTAAAGAATTAAAAATAATGATAGAAAGACTACAGTATAATATAATTGTCGGAGTTAGTAAAAACTCAGAAAATGCACAAAAAGAAGAAATATCAAATTTAGAATCAACAATAGATAATCTAGAATATATATATATATATATATATATCAACATAACCTATATACATTTAAATAAAATGAACAAAGAAGAATTTATAATAGACGAAAAACATATGAAAATCATGAAAGATTAAAAATAAAAATAGTATTCTCTAATTTAGGAAGGAGATATAAGAAAATAGGTGAACATTTATATTTAGTGTTAGAAAAAGAAGAATTAAAACTAGAAGAAAAGTTGACAGTCATGGTAAGAATAGAAAGAGAAAACAAAGAGATAAACGGAAAAAAACAAATAGATAAAATAAAATAACAAACCATAGAAGAAATACGAAAAATAGAAGAAACTAAAAATAGTAGGATAGCTGAATAAGAAAAATAACTACAAATGCTAAATGACTTGTATAAAAAAGACAAACAAAAAGAAGAAAACGATAAAGAACAAAAATTATTAATTGAGATAAATCAATTTAAACAAAAATTAGAAATAAAAAATAAAGAACCAGAAACCATTGAATTAGAAATAAATGCAATAGATGCTGAAGAAACAGATAATTATGATTCGAAAGATAGTGAAACATATACAGAAATTCTAGAAAACATAGGAAAACTAAAAATTAATGTAAAACAAGATGTAATTAATAAAGAAAATCTAGAACTAATAAATACAGAAGTAAATACTCTAGATAAAAATATAATACCTAGTACATCAGAAATAAGAAACCAGCCTATAATTACAAAAATAAGTTTAAAAGATATAATTCAAAGGATGAATATAATAAATGGACACCAAAACAGATAATTAATTACAGCTTTTTAGATTAAGACTGTGTAATAGATACAAATAAAACAATACAACTATGGGTAGGATACATGTCAAAATAATTATTAGATAATAAAATAGATACAACAAACACACCAGAATATATAGAAAAGACATTAATAGGAACAGTAAAATTATGATTTTTAAACCTAGCCGAAATTATGAAAAACCAGATAGAGTTTTTAGGAATACAAATAGATAAAAGTGAAATAAAAATGCAACAACATATAGTACAAAAAATAATAAATTCAAAAGAAGTATTAGGTACAAAAAAGAAATTACAATCATTTTTAGGATTAGTAAACCAAGTAAGAGAATATATACCAAAATTAGCAGAAAACCTAAAGCCTTTACAGAAAAAATTAAAAAAGGATGTAGAATATAATTACAATGAAGAAGATAAAAAAACAAGTTCAAAGAATAAAAATACTTTTAAAAAGTTACCAAAATTATAATTTCCAGATGAAAATAAAAAATTTACATATATAGTAGAAGCAGATGCAAGTGAATATAGTTATGAAGGAGTACTTAAATATAGACACGAAAATGAAAAATTAGAACATCATTGCAGATACTACTCATGAATGTTTAATGAAATAGAAATAAAATGAAAAATAAATAGAAAATAATTATGTCTGTTATATAAATGCTTATTAGCATTTGAACCATATATTGTATATAACAAATTTATTGTGAGAACAGATAATACCCAGGTTTGATGGTGGCTAACAAAGAAAATAAAAAATTCAGTTATAACAAAAGAGATTCGGAGACTAGTATTGAATATATTAAATTTTACATTTACAGTTGAAGTAATTAGTACTAACAAAAATGTTATTGCAGATTACATATCAAGACAAAGCTACACAAACTGATTTAATAGAAGATGATGCTTTAGAAAAGATACTCAAAACCTTAACTACGCTTTCAATGAAAGTAGATAGTATTGATAATGAAATAGAAAAAATAAAGACTAATGAAGTTAAACTGAAGTCTGAAGCTACAAATCAGCTAACTCAGCAGTGTGCAGAGCTATGTCGATCGAAAGACATTAAAATTCTAGAGCTAAATGGAGACATTGGGACACTCTATAAAATCCAAAACGTTTATCAATCTACAATTGCAGATACAATCAAAGGAGTTAATAGATAAAGATACCAGAACATTAACATGAATAAGATATTTGAGAAGCAATTTATACTAAAAAATACGAAAAGACCCCTTGTGCATACCCCCACAAATTACCACATATCGAGATAGTTTGAACCAAGATAAAGAAACTTATAACCATCTAGCCCGAGGATACATAGAAAATGTCTACAAAGTATAGACTTTTCTAAACCTTAACCCTAGAACTACAGATATCCAAGAACCAAACACAAACTATATAACCCAAAGATTGCAAGGTCATAACAAGCTAATCGCACTACCCAAAACTAACTCAAGCTTAATAAAAACTTGTTTCAACTATGGATTATTAAATATCATATACACCCAAGATGGAAAAGAACTATCATCTATGGAAGAAATACATAAAATATTCACCACTTATAAAAGAGGAACCAAAGGAAATCTATTTTATATAAAAGTTTTATATTGCACCAGCACAGACCATAAAATGATTTATTCAAATTCAATAGAACTACGACAAACAGATATGGAAGATGTCAGACAATGGGTAATGACGTTACTTAACCCAAAAAAATAATCTACTGCAAGAGAAATTAAGAAATAATTTATTTAAGATGGATTATTAACAAGATGTTGCAAGATAATTGGACACAAATATCCAAACCATCAATGTTCGAGATGTAAAGAAGAAAATAACGTTATACCAGACGTAGAGCTAGAATGAAGATAAGCATGCCAGCTGGAAAGAAGATAGAAAAGTAGCAAATACGACAAGAAGAAGATAACAACAGAGAAATAATAGAGAGACAAGTTAATTAAAGTTGAAAGTGACATATGGAAGAATAGATACCTTTTCTTGAAAACTTTACATAAATTATTTATTAGATACTATTTACTTTAAGAGTTTTGACAAACATGTGCCATTATTAGTCTTTGATATTTTAGTCTTCCTAGACTTTTTGTCAAGGTATTCATAGCTTAGTCTTAAATTGTATAGACATTTATAAGATTTAATTAGTTTTTGTCTTTTTAGAAGACTTTTTGAAGTTCGTAGGTTACGTGTAAAGTTATAGGTGTAAAGATGTAAAAAGTTTATGCATTTTTTGAACATTATAAAAAAAAGGCATCGAAGGCAGAATGAAAGCAAGCCTTCATACATTGAAGCAACACTCTTCTTTCACAACAAACTTTTGAATATTTATTAAAAACAGTTATATTTCAATGGAAAAAGCTATGGATGAACAAAGCTTAGAATTATCAAACCTAGCAGAACAGGTATATTTATTTATGATTATGAATAGCTAAATTCAGAAATTCCTGACAATCATGATATGATAAAATAAGTTCATGTTAGTTGCTTTATAGTAGAATTATTCGAAAAGTAGCATGTTAAAAAGTTTTTAGCAAAGTAGAAAAGGAGAAAAATTCCAAAGAACTATGCCATCCTAAAGGTGAAATCGGTGAGGCAAGAAAGCCGTGATAGGGGAGTAGCCAGAGTAGAGGTATTGTTTAAGGGAAAAGTATCCAGATTACCATGCTAATAGTGACAGAAGAATATGTTATTTAAGAATAATCTAGTATATAGTAATCTAAGATGATCATAATTTGTTATGTGTATGATTGAAGGAAATATTTTGAAAAAAAACATCATATGAAAAATGAATACTTATTTATCTCACGAAATGGTAGATAAATTTAAAATACTTTTTTTGTATGTACTTAAGGATATAGAAATTGTAGATATAAGAAAAATCATATTGGAAAAAATATTTGATAAATATTTTATGACTAGAATAAATTACATACCTCACTTACCTAACTACTCTTATAAATACTTACATACCAAACCTACACATCAACCATGATAAATTACAAATATTGGAAAATGGATATGAAAAATATACAATTAATAGAAAAACTAATGAAAACAAATTTTGAAGAATATATGAAAACCAAAGATATAAAATATATAAAATACCTTAATGAAAATATCAAAGAATTAATTAGATTAAAACAAACAACTAAATAAAATTATGAAAAAGCATTTAATTAACTCACCTAAATGACAAATAATTTTGAAGTACTAGTTTTATACATACGTAGAGATATAGAAATTATAGAAGTAAAGAAAATAATATCTGAAAAAATATTTAAAATTGAAAATGAGGAGTTAGATATAAATCAGATAGAAGACGAGTTAGGAGAACTATACTTAAGTGATGACAATCACTATTACAACTTAGATAATTATTCAGATGGATATTATACAGATTAAGAAATGCTAGAATATATTCAAAGAGTTAGAGAAAAACAAAGTTGGCTATACGAATAAATTAATTATAGAAACCAGCTTAGAAAAGGAAGAGAACAATTAAAAGAAAGATTAATTTGGATAAATAAAATTATGAAACAACTAGAATCAAAAGATAGTTTAGAATACGATTTAGATATAGAATTATTCAAAGACGAACAAGACAGGATAATTAACGAAATAGATAACCTAGAATTTAATATCAGATATAGTACAATTAGAATAAATTATTACAAAGAAATTTGTAGTATCACAATTACTTTAGGATAAAATGATAGACTATGAGTATTTAAAATATTGGAGACAAGATATGGAAGAAATAAGAGCCACAAAGATACTTATGAAAGAAATTTAATTGAATATTTTAGAACAAAAGATATAGAATATTTATAATACCTCCAAAATAATATAGAAGAATTGCAAAGACTAAGAGAAAAAAACTAAAGAATACTACAGTAAAGCTTTTAAACAATTACCACATAATCACCCTCCAAGATATGAACATTAATAAAATAAATTTTTTTTAGATATTTTCTATGTATCCTCGGGCTAGATGGTTATAAGTTTTTTAATCTTGGTTCAAACTATCTCGATATGTGGTAATTTGTGGGGGTATGTACAAAGGGTCTTTTTGTAATTTTGGTATAAATGGCTTCTGAAATATCTTATTCATGTTCATGTTCTGGTATCTTTGTCCACTAACTCCTTTGCTTGTACCTGTAACTATTGATTGATAAACATTATGGGTTTTATGGAGTGTCCCAATGTCTCCTTTTAGATCTGGAATTTTAATGGCTTCCGATCGACATAGCTCTGCACACTGCTGAGTTAGCTGATTTGTAGCTTCAGACTTCAGTTTAACTTCATTAGTCTTTAGTTTTTCTATTTCATTATCCATACTGTCCACTTTCATTGAAAGCGTAGTTAGGGTTTTGAGTATCTTTTCTAAAGCATTATCTTCTATTATATCAGTCTGTGTAACTTTGTCTTGATATGTAATCTGCAATAACATATTTGTTAGTACTAATTACTTCAATTGTAAATGTAAAATTTAATATATTCAATACTAGTCCCTGAATCTCTTTTGTTGTGAATGAATTTTGTATTTTCTTTGTTAGCCATCATCGAACCTGGGTATTATCTGTTCTCACAAAAAATTTGTTACATACAATATATGGTTCAAATACTAATAAATATTTATATAACGAACATAATTATTTTCTATTTATTTTCCATTTTATTTCTGTTTCATTAAACGTACCTGAGTAGTATCTGTAATGATGTTCTAATTTTCATCTTCGTATCTATATTTAATAACTCCTCCATAACTATATTCACTTGTATCTGCTTCTACTATATATGTAAATTTTTTATTTTCATCTGGGGAATTGTAATTTTGGTAACTTTTTACAAAGTATTTTTATTTTTTGAACTTTTTTTTTATCTTCTTCATTGTAATTATATTCTGCATCCTTTTTTAATTTTTTCTGTAAAGGCTTTAGGTTTTCTGCTAATTTTGGTATATATTTCTTACTTGGTTTATTAATCCTAAAAATGATTGTAATTTTCATTTTTGTATCTAATTTTTCTTTTGAATTTATTATTTTTTGTACTATATGTTGTTGTATTTTTACCCCACTTTTATCTATTTGTATTCCTAAAATATCTATCTGGTTTTTCATAATTTTGACTTTCTTTTCACTTAAACTTATTCTCGATTTTTCTATTATATTTGTAAATTGTTCTAATAATTTTAAATGTTCCTCTTTACTTTTTGTATATAGTAGTATATCATCTATGTATACTATACAATTAGGTAATTGTTGAAAATAACAATCCATTAAATGTTGATACCTACCTGATGCATTTTTATATCCAAATTGTAATATGTTCCATTCATAAAATCCTTGTGGTACCGTAAATGCGGTTAATTCCTTAGATTCTTCTTCTAACTTTAAGCAGTAAAATCCTAATTTACAATCAAATTTACTAAAATAGTTATATCCTTGTATTTGTCTTATTTTAAATATCTTCTTTGGTATTGGATAATTATATGTTATAGTTTTTGCATTTAAATTTCTATAATCAATAACCATTCTACTTTTACCCATTTTTTGTTCACTATATTTATTTACTATAAATGCTGAACTATTGTGTTTACTATTACTTATATGTATATACTGTTTTTCTAATAATTCACCTATGTTCATCTTAAATTCTTTTAAATCGTCAAAATTATATGTTAATAGTTTTTGAGTTATTATGCTGTTTTTATCTATTAATTCAATTTTTATAGTAGTTTTATGTTTCTCCCATACTTTTAATGGATCTTCACTATATAATTGTCTTAATTTTTTATTTATTATTTCTACCTTATCTATTGAAAATATAGTTATTTCTTTTTTATTTATCAAAAATAAAACTAGTTCTACTATGTCTTCTGTATTTTTTATATTTTCTAACTTTTGTGTAATTTTTTCACTTCCTTCTATCAAATCAGTTTTCTTTCTTATTTTATTAATAACTCTTTTTTCCCTTACTTTTTGTTTACATGGTGTTGTAAACCACCAATCTATTTTAGTTATTATATCTGGGTATAATTTATCTAAAAATGACATTCTTAAAAGCATATCTTTTGATGTTAGATCATAATTGTAGATTTATTCTATTGTTATTATTTTATCCCATATCTGTATTTTATATTTTTAGCTTTATATGTAATTAAGTTTCCTTCATTATTAAATCCTTTGACTACTATTGATGTTTTTAATTTATCCCATTTACTTTTTGGTAAGCAGTTGTATCTACATAAGTTTGCTTCTGCTCCTGTATCTATCAGAGGTGTATAATACCTATTATAATATTCTTTTACTATTATTTTTATAAGTACATATATTTTCATATCATGTTAAAGCTCTTTTTATGTATAATCTTTCTTTATTATATGTTATAGATAATTGTGTATGTTCTATATTGTATGATTTTACTTGTTCTAACCATTTTATTCCTAATATTATGTCTTCTTTTTTGCATTTCTTCCTTTATTTCAAATTTTATTTTTATTTTTCTGACTACTATTATTATTTCTTTTTCTACCATATCTTTAATGTTTATTAGACTCCTTGGTAGATCTGGGCATATATCACTATTAGATTTTATTTCTTCACTTTTTACTAGATATTTTGCTATATAATTTTTTTCTTGTCCTGTGTTTAAGAGTATTAAATATTCTTTTTCATTTATTGTTCTTGTGATGTAACATTGATTTAAATTAACTGTTGAAATTGTTTCATAACTTGTTCTTTTTGATGATCTTGATGATTCTGATTTTTCATGAGCTATTCTTTTTGTTGTACTTATTATATCACTTATTATTTCTAAATCTTATATCATTTGTTATTTCTAAATCTTCTTCTATATTTATGTCTTTATAACTATAATCATTATTATCAATTATTTTTACAAATTGTTCAAAAGCACTTTCTATTTGTATTTTATTATTATTTTTTTCCTGTTATTTTAT
>NC_061114.1:21703835-21704898 GCF_002878395.1 Capsicum annuum
TATTACATGTTCTTTTTGGCTTACTATGTAGTATTCTTCTTTTTTTTCTACTAAATATATTTTCTATTGTTGGTATTTTAAATATTTTCTCTACACTTAAGTCTAACTCTTTTCCTTTTATTTCGTCAAATATATTATTATCAAATATTATTTTTTGATCTGTTCCTTCTTCATTTAAATATTCTTCCTTTGTTATTATTTTTATATCTTCTTCAGTTATTTGGTTCATTTTTATATCTTCTTCGTCATTTGATTCATCTAATTCACTATCTATTTCATTATCTGTTTCATTCTCCGAAATTTCATATATACTATCTTCACTTTCTAATTCGTAATCTATATAATATATCTGCATATATTCTGTAGTTTCTATTTTTATTTCTGATATTTGTTTATTTTTTGGATTTTTAGGCATTTTACAATCTCTAGCTAAATGTCCTAGTTTTTCACAATTATAACAAGTACATTCTTTTATAGATTTCTTTTTCCTATATGGTCTTTTATGTTTATTTCAGTTTGGGTCGCTAGTGTAGGGAATTACTTGGTGGGGGTATTATTCTTGTTATGATACCTTGTTTCATGCTTTATTACGAATCTGTTTACTTTTCTCTGTTTACTATTACTTGTGGGTGTCGTATTTATGTTATTGCATCTTGTTCCATGCTTTACTATGAATTTGTTTAGTATTCCGTGTCTCGAGCCGGGGGTCTATCGGAAACAACCGTTCTACTTCTTTAGAGGTGAGGTATGGACTGCGTACATCTTACCCTCCCTAGACCTCACTATGTGGGAATACACTGGGTTTGTTGTTGTTGTTGTTGTCTTTTATGTTTATAATTTTTTACATAATATCTTTTTCTTGGTTTCTTATACTTATATTTTGATTTCTTGTATTTCTTATATTTCTTATGTCTTTTTCTTTTCTTATAATATCTTTCTTCATATCCAAATTGAGGTGCTATTTTATCTTTGCAACATGCTAAATTTCTTATTAATGTTTTTTCCATTTTTATTTCTTCTCTATATTTTTCACATAGATTTCTATACCATTATTGTAAAAATT
>NC_061114.1:21704998-21731522 GCF_002878395.1 Capsicum annuum
CTAAATTTCTTATTAATGTTTTTTCCATTTTTATTTCTTCTCTATATTTTTCACATAGATTTCTATACCATTGTTGTAAAAATTTTATTCTTGCTCCTAGGGTATCTACTATTTTTGTTTCATCCCAACTCTTTATTATTATTGAACTAAATGATTCAGGTAATTTACTAAAATATAATTTTCTTATTTCTTTACTTTCTTCTATATTATATGTTCCTTTATAATAATATTCTTTAAATGCGCCTGTATACTCATCTATATAGCACATATTACATATTGCTAATTTTAAAATTAAATTCATAGTCGTATCTTTCTCTTTATTTTGCTCTTCTTCTTCTGTTGTTATACTACTAAATTCTTCTCTTATAGCTATTTCATATTTTTTCAATATTTTTGTTGGTAGTATTTTAGTAGGTATTAATGTTCCTTCTATTTTATTATCAGATCTTACTACTTTTTCACTTGCTTCGGCTAGTTTTAAAAACCATAATTTTACTGTTCCTATTAATGTCTTTTCTATATATTCTAGTGTGTTTGTTGTATCTATTTTATTGTCTAATAATTGTTTTGACATGTATCCTACCCATAGTTGTATTGTTTTATTTGTATCTATTACACAGTCTAAATCTAAAAAGTTTTAATTAATTATTTGTTTTGGTGTCCATTTGTTATATTCATCCTTTGGATTATATCTTTTAAACTTATTTTTGTAATTATAGGTTGGTTTTCTTATTTCTGATGTACTAGGTATTATATTTTTATCTAGAGTATTTACTTCTGTATTTATTAGTTCTAGATTTTCTTTATTAATTCTTATTGTTTTTCATTAATTTCTAGTTTTCCTACGTTTTCTAGAATTTCTATATATGTTTCACTATCTTCTGAATCATAATTATCTGTTTCTTCAGCATCTATTGCATTTATTTCTAATTCACTAGTTTCTAGTTCTTTATATTTTATTTCTAATTTTTCTTTAAATTGATTTATCTCGTTTAATAATTTTTTTCTTTATCTTTTTCTTCTTTTTCTTTCTATCTCTTTTCATATAAATCTTTTAGCATTTGTAGTTCTTTTTCTAATTCAACAATCCTACTGTTTTTAGTTTCTTCTATTTTTTCGTATTTCTTCTATGGTTTGTTATTTTATTTTATCTATTTTCTTTTTTCTGTCTATCTCTTCGTTTTCTCTTTCTATTCTTACCATGACTGTCAACTTATCTTCTAATTTTTTCTTCCTTTTCTACCATTAAATATAAACGTTCACCTATTTTCTTATATCTCCTTCCTAAATTAGAGAATACTATTTTTATTTTTAATCCTTCGTGATTTTCATATGTTTTTTCGTCTATTATAAATTCTTCTTTGTTCATTTTATTTAAATGTATATAGGTTATGTTGATATATATTTATATTCTAGACTATCTATTGTTGATTCTAAATTTGATATTTCTTCTTTTTGAGCATTTACTGAGTTTTTACTAACTTCGGCAATTATATTATGCTATAGTCTTTCTATCCTTATTTTTAATTCTTTACATTTTTCAGATATTATTTATTTTAATTCTTTATATTGTTGTGATTTTTGTAGGTTATTCATCTAAACAAATATTATAAATATTGTTTTGGTGGATATTTAAATCTAATTTTTATCATATTTATTAAATAAATCCAAATCCAAATATATACTACTTCCGTAATTTTAATTAGCATAGGCTTTAATACCAATTGTAGACCTTAAACTTTGAGCTTTTGGATGACTTCAAAAATTTCGGAAGGTTATTCATGAACTATTGGGTGTCCCCAATAGCCCTCTTAATGGGGAATTCAAATATGCAAGAATTATTGAATTCTCACGGTTGAATCTCTAGATAATTGGGTTTTTATGTTGAAACCCTAACCTTGTGGTTGAAGGTGTGCAGAGAATTTTGAGATGTTTAACTAAAGATAAATAGAAGAAAATACGTTCTCTGAGGGTTATACGTCGTGGAAAGTGCAGGAAAAATACCAAAATACCCTTACTAAACTGCTTCCCAATTGTTGAAAATCTAAGGCTGGCGACATTTGTGATAGGCCGTCAGACTTGTGACAAGTCATCACAAATGTCGTCACTAGGGGGATAGAATTGATGGATTTCTGTCTAAGGCTGACGACATTCGTGATAAGTCATCACACTTATGTAAATTATCAGAAATATCGTCACTGGGGGATGGATTCTGCCTAAGGTTGACGACATTAGTGATAAGTCGTCACACTTGTGACAACTTATCATAAAATGTCATCACTGGTGGTGGAAATCTGCCTAAGGCTGACAACATTGGTTATAAGTCATCACACTTGTGACAACTTATCACAAAATATCGTCACTGGGGGTGGAAATCTGCCTAAGGCTGACGACATTGGTGATAATTCGTCACGCTTGTGATAAATTATCACAAAATGTCGTCAGTCAGTTTTCCAGGTCAATATGCTGGAGTAAATGGGCATAATTTTTTTTTCGGTATCAAATTTAGACGAAATTGGTATCGTTGAAAAGAAAACTTAATTATCTATCTTTTGGTGGTTCATGAGATCAGAAATTCATAGTATAATGAGAGATATGATCATTTGAAGTTGACTATACCAATATCCATCTCAAGAATTTAATCGGCAAGGAATTTTTTGATTCGTCTAATAGCTAGGACACTTTTGAAGCCCTAATACTCATCAAGATAGATAATGTAGCTACCAAATCGCTAACTTTATTTATAATGAGCTTAAAACAGGGTTCTACTATTTGTTGAAATGCTCGGGATATTATAATATCTCCCCTTTGGAAACATTCGTCCTCTAATGTCACTAGTTAAGCTAGGAATGCAAAGAAATTGAGGATGCACAGTTGGACTAGTTATCTGAATTGAATCTATGTCATTCTAAACTTTCTAGTATTTCTGAGAGTGCACAAATTTGCAACAAAATAGCTATATAGTGGAATCTTTGGTTAGATAGGGGATGTATTAAGAAAAAGTAATACCTTTGGCTTGCTCTAAACTTGTGAAGAAGAGGTGTGGGTACTTGGATCACATATCTGCTTGGGCTTCCCAAGTAGCACCCTCAACTGATTGGTTTCGCCATAAAACCTTGACCAATGGAACTTCTTTGTTCCTTAGTCTACGGAGTTGGTAATCTAGGATCTCAACTGGAACCTCATCAAACGAAAGGTTATTCTGAACATCTAAGCTATTTGAAAAATCAACAACGATAGAATCACCAATATGCTTCCTACATATAGAAATATGGAAAATAGGATGAAAAACTGATAACTCTGCAGGAAACTTAACTTCATAGGCTACGTTCCCAACACGACTGAGAATTCTGTAAGGGCTAACGTAACAGGGACTAAGTTTTCCTTTCTTCCCAAACCTTTTCACCTCTTTCATGGGCGAAATTTTTAGATACACCAAATCATTAACTTTGAACTCAAGGTCTTTTTATCTCACATCTTCATATGAATTTTGACGCTGTCTTTAACCTTTATCTAATCAACTTCACCTTCTTCATTGCCTTAAATACTGCATCAGGTCCACCCAAAGTAGCTTCCCCCACTTTGAACCAACCTATGGGTGATCTACATCTCCTACCATATAATGTCTCGAATGGTGCCATCTTGATACTAGCATGGTAACTATTGTTGTAAGCAAACTCTATCAACGACAAATGATCATCCCAACTACCTTTGAAATTAAGGGCACCCGCTCTCAACATGGCCTCCAAAGTTTGGATAGTCCTCTCATCCTGACCATTTATCTGCAGATAAAAAGCGAAACTCATATGAACTTGGGTACCAAGACCCTTTTGAAATGCTCTCCAGAACTGAGAAGTGAATTGAGTATCCCTATACAAAATGATAGACAAGGGAACTCCATGCAACCTGACCAACTCCCGAATATACAATCTAGCATAGTCCTCAGCTGTATAAAATGTGTGCACAAGCAAGAAATGCGTTGACTTAGTCATCCTGTCTACAACAACACAGATGGAATTATGATGGCATCGGGAAAGAGTTAAGCCAGCCACAAAATCCATATTTATCTCTTCCCACTTCCAAGTTTGAATACTAAAATCTTGCATCACACCACCAGGTCTTTGGTGCTCAACCTTAACCTGTTGAGATGTTGCACACTTCGCCATAAAATCAGCTATATCCTTCTTCACACCACATCACCAATAGATTTCCCGAAGGCTGCGGTACATCTTGGTAGTGCCGGGATGAATAGAATACCGCGCACCATGAGCTTTAGCCATAATTCTGTGCCTCAATCACTAACATCAGGAACACATAATCTACCCTGCAACCTTAACACCCCATCTCTCCCTTGAGAGAAAACCTCCACCTTTGGTCCGTGACTGACTCCTTCAGTCTGACCAAGCTAGCATCTAAGTCTTGCTTCTCCTTCACCTCCGAAACCAAAGAGGATTCGGAACTACTCTACACCAAAATATTTCCCTCAGTGAAATCAAGCAACTTAACACCCAGTCTAGCCAGGCGATGTACATCATGAGCCAACTCTTTCTTACCTTTCTCCATATACAAAATACTACCCATAGACATCCTGCTAAGGGTATCTGCCATAATATTGGCCTTGCCTGGATGATACAAAATGCTCATATAATAGTCTTTTAACATGACCCAGAAATACTACAGACCTTAACCAAAACTCACACTTACTGAATTTGGAAAACAACTTATGATCACTCTCACTTTGGGAATACACAAGGATGTCGTCGATAAACACAATGACGAACATATCAAGATATAGCTTGAACACTCAATTCATGAGGTCTATGAAAGATGCTGGGGATTTAGTTAGCTCAAAAGACATGAAAAAAAAGCTCAAAATGACCATAGTGGGTTCAGAAAGCTATCTTTGGGATATCATACCCCCTTACTTTAAGTTGGTGATAGCCGGATCTAAGGTCTATCTTAGAGAAATAACTCGCACCTTGCAAAATACTCAAACAAATCATCTATTCTTAGAAGAGGGTACTTGTTCTTGATTGTAACCTTTTTAAGATGACGATAGTCAATGAACATACCTAAAGAACCATCTTTCTTTTGCACGAAAAGGATAGGTATGCCCTAAGAAGATACACTGGGCCATATAAAACCTTTATCTAAGAGATCTTTAAGTTGTTCTTTCAACTCCTTAAGCTCTGTAGGTGCAACATGGTAGGGAGGAATGGAAATAGGTTGATTGTCGGTAAGAAGGTCGATCCCGAATACTATCTCTCTATTGGGAGGTACCCCTGCAAGATTTTAGAAAAGACATCAGAAAACTCATTGATAATGTTGATTGAATGGATACTTGGGGTTTCAGACTTAGTGTCCTTAACTCTAACCAAGTGATAAAAGCAACCCATAGATATAAGCTTCCTGTCTTTGAGATAAAAAATAAAATGACTCTTGGGAGGTATAGAACTCCCTGACCACTCGAAAACTGGTTCATCAAGAAACTAAAATTTGACTATGCAATTACGACAATCTATAGATGCATAGCAGGAGAGAAGCAAGCCATACCAAGGATAACATCAAAATCAACCATCTCTAACTCTATCAAATCTACAAGTGTGACTCTATGAAGAACTGTAATAGGACAATTCTTGTATACTTGCTTAGCAACAATAGACTCCCCTACCGGAGTAGAAGCTAGAATAGGCTCAGAAATACTTTCGGGGACTCTTCTCAAACTTCATAGCAACAAGTGGGATCATATAAGAAAAACTTGACCTGGGGTTCAATAACACATATACATCAAAATGAAATACACAGAGCATACTAGTAACAACATCGGGAGGGTCCTCCTGTTCATGATGGGAAGGTAGGGCATAGAACCTATTTTGGTGCTGACTACCAGCAGTACTAGAAGAAGCGCCCTGAGGAGGAGCTGGACAGGCTGCGTAAGCTGATGCACTAGTGGCCTGGGTCTGGGGCTGGGTATCTCTGCTTCCCTGCCTGGAATGTGGGAACTCTTTAAGCCTGTTGCCTATCTTTCCACACCTGAAACAACCACGTTGTTTATCCAAAAACTCACCCGGATGGGTCCTACCACACTTTGCATAAGGAGAAAAGTTAGGCTTACTGTTCACACTCTGCTAAGGCCTGGACATAGAAAACCTATTTCCCTGCTCTGGCCTACCTCTAGGAACTAGGGAACTAGCGGATGAGGGTGCTGGCATAAAAGGATGACTCTGGAAATGAGGGCGATTCCCTCCTTGGGATCTAGCCTGACCGTACTCGTGCTGTTCAGACCTGGCTCTCTTGTTACCTCTCGCTCAATCTCTTTCCCTTATCTTATCCTCCTCTATTTGTTGCATATCGATCATTAGCCTAGACAAATCCATCTCCTTATTCAACATAGCAGTGCGGCATTCTTCAGTACTAAGCCTTACACACCTGTCACAAACTTTCTCATACCAGTTCGGGTGTCAGAGATCAAGTCTGGTGCATATTTTAATAGCTGATTGAACTTTAAGTAGTACTCCTTAACAGTCATAGAGCCCTATCTCAAGTTCATAAACTCTTCAATCTTTGCCTTTGTTAACTCCAAAGGACAGAACCTATCCAAGAATACATCTTGGAATATCTGCCAGGTAATAGGAGTACCATTCTCCCCTTTACCCTTCCTCTAAGAAACCACCCAGTCATACGCAATGTCCTTCAACCTGTAAGATGCTAACTTCACACACTCTTCTTTAGACACACATATTACCTGTGTGATCTTCCTTATCTTCTCAAGATATAACTGTGGGTCTTCCCCTGCCTTTGACCCATACAACTCTAGCGGACTCATTCGCATAAAGTCACGAATTTTGGTAGCAGCTAAGTCACCTCCCTATTGCTTAGGAGCTACGGCCTGATTGGCCTGGACATTGACAGCTTGGGCCAGTTCCTAGAAGGCTGCCCTAAATTCGGTGTGGCACATTTTCATTTAGAGGATCAGCGGCTAAGGTTGCTGATCATTGTTATTTCTTCAAGCTCGTCAGAGAGGAATATTCTAAAATAAGAGAGCATGAATTAATAGCTGAGAGAGACAACTTGACCATGATGGACTTGAGAGGAGGAAATGGTTTTTTCCTAAAATATTTCGTAGCCTCTTACTCATAGATGTGGCGTGCTACACAATGATGATCAAAACTCTACTTAACGCGGCTTGTCAGACTCCCTAGGACTCTCTAAACCTTAGGCTCTGATACCAAGTTTGTAACACCCCACAACCGGGTCTCAGAATGTCACACGATACTTAAGGCTACAAGTATCCCCAAGCTAACCCTTTGAGCCTTCTACTTCATATATTAGCTTACTTAGAGATAAAATGCATGAACTCAACATTGTGACATCATAAAATAAGATATATGAATGAAATACTTGGTCTGAACAAACTACAATTTAAAGAAAATCTCTAAGTACTGGTAATCTCATGACTAGTCTGACAAACCTCTACAACTTCAAACTAGAGAGCCATTGAGATAGGTCCCCAACTGACTCATACTTAACTAACAAGAATTAAACAGCTACTAAATAATACTGGAAGTCTGAGAATAACCGGTCCTCGAAACATGAGGACTCACCACAGCTGGTATATAGATAGTAGTGCTCGAAAGGATCACTGGTGAGGCTGAGAATGAGCACCTGAACCTACATTACGAGAATATATGACACACAGACAAAATATGTGGGTCACTACTTTGGGAAAGTACTGAGCATATGGGGGAGTGTGCAATTAAAATAATCAATATCATATTCTTGTATAGAAAACCTGCATGGTGTAAAACATACTCACATAGCTTGAAATAAATATATGCCACAAGACTCATAAATCATCATGCTTTTACTTAAAACCTCAAATTATCATGACACTTGCAATTATTAGGACCATAGCTTTCAAAACACTTATACTTTCAAAACTTTGTTACTTTAAGACTAAAACTCTTTGAAACATGGAAGACTTTAGAACTTAGAGAACTTTAGGAACTTAGGGAACTTTAGGAACTTAGGGAGTTTCTCTTAACTGAAATAAACCATGTGAGCTACATGGAGTCCAACGTCTTACCCACGTTGCAGAGAGCTGTTCTATCTTTGCCATCGGATAAAACCTTAACTTTAGTGATCACTATCTTAACCCACTTGGGGTATATCAAGAAACTATGGGGGTACATAGTTCTGGGGCATGAGACCTAGGAATCAAGCCCAAATTAGTGCTGAATACTACTCCCTTACTTAGCTCAAAACTTTAGAAAATCCACCTTAAAACAATTCAACAATATATATATATATATAATGGGAGCGAAAATACATCCCCTTTACTTCAAACTCAAGAATGTGGATTTCTATCTTAACTTACAATCAAAACTCACTTCTTGATATTCTTTAAAAATTGCTAACATCTCATTCTCAAATTCATGCTTTAACCATAAGGTTCAATTCACAACATTAGGACTTGAAATTCTCGAAACATGATATAGACATTAAATTATGCAACTTAAACCATAAATAGACAATTTAAACCATTAATATGCATAATAATATTACAACTCAAAGCTTGGGTAAGACATAGTTTCACAAAAAACTCATAATATAATAACATGATAGGAATTCTCCATGAATTTATGAAATACTTTATGAAAATATGTAACTCTTGGGCATAAGAACAAAAGGGTGTTCTTGTTCAAAACCACATACCTTAAACTTGGAACTTTTGTATGACTTTAAAAATTTTGGAAGGTTATTCACGAACTATCGGGTGTCCCTCGTAGCCCTCTTAACAGGGCATTCAAATATGTAAGAATCATTGAATTTTCATGGCTGAATCTCTAGATAATTGGGTTTTTATGTTGAAACCTTAACCTTGTGGTTGAGGGTGTGCAGAGAATTTTGAGATGTTTAACTAAAGATAAATAGAATAAAATACGTTCTCTTAGGGTTATAAGTCGTGGGAAGTGCATGAAAAAGACCAAAATACCCTTACTAAATCGCTTTCCAATTGTTGAAAATCTAAGGCTGACAATATTTGTGATAGGCCGTCAGACTTGTGACAAGTTGTCACAAATGTCATCACTGGGGGGATGGAATTGATGGATTTCTATCTAAGGTTGACGACATTCGTGATAAGTCATCATACTTGTGATAACTTATCAGAAATGAAGTCACTGGGGGCTGGATTCTGCCTAAGGTTGACGACATTAGTGATAAGTCATCACACTTGTGACAACTTATCACAAAATGTCATCACTGGGGGTGGAAATCTACCTAAGGATGATGACATTGGTGATAAGTCTTCACACTTGTGATAACTTATCACAAAATGTCGTCGGTCAATTTTCCAGGCTGACATGCTGGAGTAAAATGGGCATAACTTTTTGTTCCGATATTGGATTTAGGAGAAATTGGTATCGTTGGAAAGCTAACTCAAATATCTATCTGTTGGTGGGTAATGAGATCAGAAAGTCATAGTATAAAGAGAGATATGATCCTTTAAAGTTGACTATACCAATATTCATCTCAAGAATTCAATCGACAGTGAATGTTTTGATTCTTCTAATAGCTAGGACACTTTTGAGGCCCTAATACTCATCAAGCTAGATCATGTAGCTACCAAATAACTAACTTTATTTCTAACGATCTTGAAATAGTGTTCTACTATTAGTTGAAATCCTCAGGGTATTATAGTATCTTATCTGCATATCATTCTCTGATTCCCAAGTAGCTTCCTTAACTTTTTGATTTCCCCAAAGCACATTAATCAAAGCTAGTACAAGATAGTAGTAGGTTATTCTTCATATGATAGGGAGTCTATCACCTTGATCTCCTCTATAGGCAACCCTAGGGAATGGTCTCCAAGGCTATTTTTTAATATGGACACATGGAATACTGGATGAACGGAAGTCAGACTTGCAGGCAATTCTAACTTACAAGCAACACAACCTATCTTTCTCACAATCTGGTACAGTCTTATATAGTGAGGACTTAGCTTTCCTTTCTTCCTAAATCGGATGACTCCCTTTATAGGGAGACTTTTAGAAACACCCAATCACCTACCTCAAATTCCAGCTCCCTTCTGCTAACATCAGCGTAGGATTTTTGGCAACTCTGAGCTGTTTAAAGTCATTCTCTAATGATTTTCACCTTCTCCATTACTGATCAGGCCCAAAGAACCGCATTTTACCCACCTTATACCACCTAATCAGTGATCTATATCTTTTCCCAGAAAGTACTTCAAAATGAGCCATCTTAATGCTAGCAGGGTAGCTATTATTGTAGGCAAACTCTATCAATAGCATGATCTACCCAACTACCCTTGAAGTCAATTACACAGGCCCTTAACATATCCTCTAGGGTCTGAATAGTGCATTCAGCTTACCTATCGGATTGAGGGTGGAATCCAGTACTCAAGTTCACTTGGGTACCAAAACCCCTCTGAAAAGATTGCCAAAACTACAAAGAGAATTGCGTACTTGATCAGATATAATGGATACAGGTGCCCTATGTAAGCAAACTATTTCCTCAATGTACAGCTTGGCATAATCATCTTCCAAATAGTTAGTCCTCACAGGCAAAAAGTGAGCTGACTTGGTCATCCGATTCACAATTACCTAATGGAATTATATTGGTTTCGGGACCTCAGAAGTCCCATGATGAAATCTATATTGATTATCTCCCATTTCCACATAGGCAAGGCTATTTCTTGGGAAGTACTAACTGGTCTCAAATGTTCCACTTTAACTTGTTGGTAATTCAAACACTTAGAAACAAAATCAGCAACATCACGTTTCATATTATTCCACCAATAAATAGCTTCAAATCATGGTACATTTTAGTAGAGCCTAGGTTAAAAACATACCTCAAAGTGTGATCTTCATCGAGGATCCTCTCTTGCAAACCATCCACATTCGATACATACAACCTGCCTTGATACCTCAAAATACCATCACCGCTATTTTCAAATGCTATCACCTTTTGTTGACCAACATCATTCTTAATCTGCATCAAGATGGGGTCTTCGGCCTTCTTCTCCTTAACTTCAGCACATATGGAAGATTTATCTATCTTATGCACCACTACTACTCTATCTTCGGAGTCCATAAGTCGTACCCCTAGATTTGCAATCCGGTAAATATCTTTCATCATCTCTCTTTTTCCTTCCTCAACATGAGAAAGACTACCCATAGATAATCTACTGAGGGTGTCAGCCACCAGATTCGCCTTACCTGGATGATAGTGCAGGCTTATGTCATAATCCTTCAATAGTTCCAACCACCACCTTAGACTAAGATTCAATTCTTTCTATGAAAATACATACTGTAAGCTTTTATGGTCACTGAAAATATCAACATGTACCCCATACAGATAATGCCGCTAGATTTTAAGTGCAAACACGACAATAGCTAACTTCAAGTCATGCGTGGGGTAGTTTTTCTCATGCACCTTCAATTGCCTAGATGCATAAGCTACCACCTTACCATGCTGTATAAGTACACACCCAAGTCCTACTCGGGATGCATCACTGTGCACAACGAAATCCTCTGTACCTTCAGAAAGAGTCAAAATAGGTGCAGTAGTCAACTTGTCTTTCAAGTTCTCAAAATTCTCACAGGAGTCATACCATACAAATTTCACCTTTTTCTATGTCAATCTAGTAAGTAGAGAAGCTATGGAAGAAAAACTTTCCACAAACCATCTGTAATACCCTGCCAAACCCAAGAAGCTTTGGATATAGGTTGGAGTCATGGGCCTTAGCCATTTTCTTACTGCCTCAATCTTTTGGTGATCAACTTTAATTCCCTCACTAGACACAATATGCCCAAAGAATGAAATAACATAAGCCAGAATTCACACTAGGAGAATTTTTCATACAATTTATGAACCTTGAGGGTCTGAAGAATAATTCAGAGTTGATTGGCATGATCCTCCTCACCCTTAGATTAAATCAAAATGTCATCAATAAAAACTATGTCAAACAAATCTAAAAACAGACGAAACATCCTATTCATTAGGTCCATGAAAGTTACAGGGGCATTAGTCAATCCGAAGGACATTAATAAGAATTCATAGTGGCCATATCTAGTTCAAAAAGCTATTTTGGAAATATCAGTCTCCCTAACTTTCAACAATGATACCCCAAACTAATGGTAACTATTCATCTTTCTTCCTTGCCTGACTATAGTGTGTGGTAGCCTGCCATAGAGTTTCTATTTTAGTAAGAATTATTCTTCTATAGGAGATGTCAATTTTTGTCAGCATAATGTTAATGGGAGGATCCCATTATAGCGATGCGTTTATAGTGGAATCCGGCAGCTATAGCAGACTCATTACAGTAAATATTAGTTTTGAATGTTAAAATGTGTTTTTCTTTACAAAAGATGCAAAAGATGGGGAAGAGTAATGTAGGAAAGTTTTTGGTGATATTTTCAACTCCAACTCTTATGGTAAGTTTTCTTTCCTCTAAATGTAAATTTTCAATACTCAAATCCTTAGAATTCATAAGATTGATTGTGGTGGGGATGTTAGGTTTAACTTTAGGTTAAGAACTTGATATGATTTGGTTATGTAGGTGGTTAAATTCACTTTATTATAGTCAATAACTATCGAATTGTTATTACTAAACTAGAATTCATCCAAGTAATTTTGATTTATGGAGGATTGTCAGGGATAGACGGTGGAAGAACCTAAAATAAGGAAATTGTGCATTAAATTGAGCTTGAAGTTATGAATTTATGTTATATTTCATAGAATTAGAAGAATAGTATTTCGAATTCTCTTTATGTATTAATTTTATACTATGAACAAGTAGAGGTTATAAGAAAGAGCAAGTGTCAAGTAATTTAATGCATTGCAAGACATGGATTGGGATAGATTATGGTTGAATTAGAGTTAAGACTCTTGTTGGTTGTATGTGTGCATGATTGATGAATTATTTTCTTATTTTGTTATAATGCATACTATATGATGTATTTATTGAATCTTGAATTCAAGTGTGTTAATGAATAACCTGTAATGTTATTTATAAAAAAGACCTTGCTGTTATGCAATTGTTGTTGTCTTGAACTCACTATGTGATTATACTTGTAAGTGCTACTATTTATTGTCTGTTAGTTGGTTTATTGCAAGGTTATTCCTAATTTTTTGTTTTTGTAATTTCCCTATCTTTGACCGTAACCATAGCTTCCATTGAGTATTTATGGACTGCATGTTGGGGGGTCAGTGATTTGGTTCCCTAGGTGTTCGATTGGGTTTTAAGCTTGATTCCCTATTTTTGTCTCTTTATAGTTTAGAGGTTGAAATCTGGTCAACTTTCTTCTTGAAATAAACTCAAATCAAAATTCCATCAATTCTGTTAGCATCAAGATTTTGGATTAGGGAGATCATTGATTTGGGTTCTGAGGATTTGGAATCTTTTAGGGAACTTTGGTAAATTTCATTGAAATTACCTTCGTTGGTGACTTTAACTATGTCTGAATTACCATTTATAGTCTGATATGGTATTTTGGTTGAGCCACTGGGTCCCAAACAAGTCACGAGGGTTGTTCATGACTTTGACTATTTGGTTTAAGCTGTTGGTGCAGCTGTTACTAGTGTAGCTGCTTCTGTGGAGCTTGTTACTCTTCTAACGATATTGGTTTGCTTTTGTCGTGCTGATCTTGTGGTAGATTGTTCGCACCATCCGTGTTAACTGGCCATTGCTTCTTCTTGACTTTTTTCCTTTGGAAGATCAATTTATGCAAAATTTCCTCGGATTCAGAGGGAGGCGTGATCTTTAATAACTTTTGGTTCAGAAAAAAATATTTAGTGATTTTTCCTTCAAATTAAAGTATTATTTTTGGACTAAATGAGGTTCGGGTTCAATACCACCCTCACACAACTTTTGTTCATGGGTAACCCTAGTAGGAGGGTAATTGAGTTAGGAATTTCTAGTTTTGTAGTCGGGCGCCAAGGGTTGCTTTTTGACTTTTTGGCCATATTTCTTGCTACAAATACGGATATCATTTTTTCCTGTATTAATTAGTAGATTGTGTATTTGATATTGTGGCATTCATGGAAAATCATATAGTAGGGGAAAGCTTCTGTGTGATAGTCTGAGATGATTGTTCAACCTTGAGATAAGTTATGATTTCACTCTCTTTAGACATAGATTGGTTAGGCAGTATAGTTCATAAATTTCATATTTTTAGGGAATGATTAAACATAAAATCAAATAAAACCAATTGAAAAAATAAGAGCAAATATATATGACTAAAAATACAGATTCTACATAGATCAAAATAATACTTATATTACTTTGTCTATTGCACTAAATTAGTTCATTTTTCCTATAAAATAGAAAAACCTTCATAGATAGTTCAAAGAAAAGTACAATAGCATGAAATCAATTGAAAATGAAACAAACAAAGATGAACACTATAAAAAAAGCAACATGAAAATAATGACACAACATATTAAGTATAACACTCTTAATCTAGGTTTTTCAAATGTCCATCTTCTTTAATATTGATATCGCCACCTTTTTTTGGTTCCATATTGGGTACCAGATCCACTCACTAAACAAAATGAATTTTGGAGAGTAGTCAAGGTCTCAACAAACCATATGTCATTGATCAAATCTTCTATTGAACTTGGTGATTGGATAACATTTTCTATTGCAAACATGCAATTGGAGGGAGAATTTGGAGTTTGAGAAGTTTGTTGTGATAGATTCAATATTTCTTTACCTCATTAATTTTAGCCATCATAGCAACAAACAATTTTAACAAATATTTAATTTTTCAATAATCAAATTCAGAAAAACTCTTACCTCCATATGTTGGTTAAAGAGTAGGTCTATTTTCTTCTCCTCATTCATTTTTTCTATTGTGTTAACTTTTTCTCACTCATTCCATTTCTTTTAAAGATAGATTTTGTATGTAACAAATTTTTTCATCCTTTTGAACTCAGAAAATCTATACTACCTCATTAAATACCTCCTTGGCTGAATGTGCAGATTTCCAAACAATGGATTGAATTCTCCACACTAAAAATAATTATGGTGACATCTACATCACATAAAATTGAAAACTCATCTACTTTCATAGATAAAGTTGTAGTTCTTTTACCAAGAATGGGTTTCTTACATTTTCCCTATTGTTCGTAGTATGATTAAGCCTTTATCAAGCGATAATTAATACTCGAACATAAAATTATACTTTCTTTAGGAGTAGAATACATAAAGTGTGAAGAGGCATGTAGCCTTTACAGATGCCTAACAAGAATTATTACCAAAGTCATGTTATGGAATTTTATGTTTATTTAGATAATTTAGGCTAACTATTAAATAAGCTTATTTAATATTTAATATTAATGAAATTAAATGAGGATGTTAAATAAGCTTCTTTAATATTTACCTTAAGTTATTTTAGTAAACTTAAAATTTCTTTTACTTGGCTAGGGTAACAAATTATGTTAGGCATCTACAAACACCTTTCCACACTTTATGTGTTCTATTCCCAAAGAGAGTGTTCTTTTAAATTTGCGTTACAAATATGGATTGAAAAAAGACATAGGCATAATATGAGCTATAGCAAAAATAGAAGTAATACCATTCTTGTTAAAAGAATAGAAAGTTTGTTTAATAAAGATGATTTTTTTTTTCAATTTTATGATATGTAGATGTTGCCATAGTTATTTTTTGTCTAGGTGAAATTCAACCCATTTAATTCGAAATCTAAAATCTGGCAAAGAAGGGATTAATGAGGTATTTTAGTTTTTATGAGTTTTAAAGTATAAAAAAGTTGATTAAATATAAAATCTATATTTTAAAAAAATCTAATGAGAAACAAGTAAAAGGAGAAAATTGAAGGAAAGGTGTTTTTTAAGTCTTGAATGAAGGATTGGTGACATTGACCAACTTAAAGGGTCAAACATATTTAGGAAACTTGATTGAGTTAATTGTGGACTTGATTAATATTTTTAAAACTTTCTAATCTTTTCAAAAATACAAATCAACCTAACCCACACCCCTCTTCAATTCAAATCAATCAGTCTCTCTCCGTTTCGACAGTTTCTCCCAGCCAACAGTTCTGCAAATTTCTCCTTTCAATTCTCGGCAACTTCAACCTCCAACGACAAATAGTTGGACTTCGATTTCTTTTTCAACTTCAACCGTCAATCGACGTGACAACCTTGCTCTCCGTCCAAAACAGCTTCGAATTCTTCATCATTTCTTTTCTTCTTTCATAGGTAAAAAATTATATCCTTTTCAGTTTTGAAGAAAACGAGGAACTTGAGCCAACTTCTCTTATAGTATTGGTTAAAAATTTTAATATTTATTGCTTTAATTTGAAATATGCTCTGAATAAAACCCTAATTTCTGGTATTCTTCTCTTCTCTTTTGGAAGTGAATTATGATTTTTTTGTTGTTTGTTGTATTTTTTTTTTTGAAGTTTGATTTTTATTGTTTGTGTTTATACAAATAAAATAACGGTTTTGGTGTTTTTCATGTTGTGCCCGTTCCCTAGTTGATTTGATCTTGCTCTTGGTAAAAATGGTGATATTGTTGTTGTTTTGTTAAACAAAATCGTGCTACTATTTTTTCCTCTCCAATAGGTTATCCATCTGGTGCAACATATTAACTATATGATGCAATAAATTATTCATCTGATGCAACATATTAACTATCTAATGCAATAGATGAGCCATCAGATTAAAATTATGATGCAACAGATTAACATTCTGATGCAATAGTTTAACCATATGATGCAACAGATTTTCCATCTGATGCAATAGAGGAACTGTCAGATAAAAAATCTGGTGCAATAGATTTAGCATATAATGCAAAATATTAACCATCTGATACAATATTTTAACCATATGTTGAAATAGATTAACCATCTGATGCAATAGATTTACTATTGGTGCAACAGAGGAACCATTGGATTTAAAATCTAACGCTACAGATTAACTATCTGATGTAACGAAGGAATCATAAGATTAAAGATCTGATGCAAAAGCTGAACCTCTTGTTGAATAATATCCTATCAACTCTTCCAACGGGATATGTCCAAGACTTGATTTTTCCAACTAATCATTCATCTTTCGAGATAGATGACCCTTCTATTAGAAGAAATGTAAACAATATTGATCGTTGATAACTATTCTAACAGATCACTCATATGTTGCAATAGATGTGTGATATGTTGCACAAACCATTCATCTTTCTGAATATATGATTAATATATTTTTATTATCGTAACAAATTACTCAATCATTGGTACAGGTTAGATAATTGTTCCAACAGATCACTCAAATATTGCAATAGATATGTGATATATTGCACAGAATTCATCTTTCTCAACGGATGAGTGATATATTTTATATTCTTGCAATAGATTGCTCACCTGTTACAATAAGCTAGATAAATGTTCTAATAGATCACTCATACAGATGTGTGATTTATTGCACAGACCATTCATCTTTCTCAATAGATGAGTGATATGTTTTGTATTATCGTAAAAAATTACTTATCTATTGCAGCAGATTAGATAACTATTCCAACAGATTACTCATATGTTGCAACATATGTATGATCTGTTACATAGACAATTTATCTGTCTCACTAGATGAGTGGTTTGTTTTGTATTATCGAAATAGATTACTCATCCATTGAAACAAGTTAGATAATTATTCCAATAGATCACTTATATGTTACAATAGATATATGATCTTTTGCACAAACCATTCATCAGTCTTAATAAATGAGTAATATGCTTTGTATTATTACAACAGATTACTCATCTATTACAACAGGTTAAATAACTATTTCAACAGATCACTCATATACTGTAACAAATACATGATCTATTGCATAGCCCATTCATCTAGCTCAATAGATAAGTGATATATTTTGTATTATCACAAAAGATTACTTATACATTGCAACATGTTAGTTATTTGGTGCAACAAATAACCTACCTGGTGTAATAGATTTGTGATTTGTTGCAACTATTTTTTTTACTATTTTGCATGTTAGATTCACTGTTATCCTTTTATAACGATGTATTAATCAACTTTAATATACTTTTTTTATGTTCCAGTTACTTTTAGATAATATGGCTCCCAAAAGAACTTAAATTGAATCAAGTCCAACTAAAGGAACAAGCGAAGCAGCTAGGCTAAATCGACAAATCTATGAGCTTGCTTTACATGTGTTATCTCAATCAGAAGCAGGATATGATGAGCACAGGGAGGAAGAATATTTTAAAAGAGATGATCCAAATGCTAATAGCCCTTCCATTGAAGTGTTGGTCAAAACCTTCAATATTGATCGTTATCCTGTAAGAATGCAATATGATGGTGCCACAAATTTAATGGGTGATTTTGTGGTTAAGTTAGCCATGAGAAAATATTTCGACGCCTTCAAAAAATACTTCGCAAATAAAAATTGGATTCTTATTTCATAGAAAGCTGCTTTGGGCAATATCTTGATTTACCGGAGGACAACAATGCTTGTTTACAAATGAAAATGATATATGAACTTCTCAAGTGTAGGTTTAGGTATGACAACAAAGATAAGATGGATTAGATGTGGATAACTTACTGTGGCATGCCTGTTTGATTTGGATGGATGGAGTTTTCCATAGTTACTGGACTAAAATATTATCCTCCTTCTCTTTCTAATGTTATACCTATTATAACCCAAAAAAGCACCTCGCACACCCAAAAAAGGCAAATTCAAGTCGTGTGATCGTGATGACCTGGTTTCCATTGTTGGTCTATGCTTCATAAACAAAAATTTGATAGAAGCGTTGAAAGGAAAAAAATTTCAAAGGAGCACAAGTAGTCATTGTGCTTGGTTTGGTTTGTACATAATATTCTTTATGCGAGAGACGTTAACAACAACATAATCATTAGTTTAATAAAGCTCTTCGAGGATCTTAAGGCATTTAGCAGCTATCCTTGTGGTTATGAAAACTTCAAAATGACTGTTCACTAATATGGTTTTCCATAGATTTTCATGGTAAATGTATCTTTCTTTTATTATATCATTTATTTTTTTTACTCAATAATGGTTTTGATTTATTAGCGTTATTTTATAGGCTTGAGTGTTTGAAGTCATTCCTTATTTTAGACAAAAAGTGAACTACCAGGACGAAGTTTCCTGTCTAAGAATCTTGAGATAGTTGTCAGCCAAAACTGATAAATATGTAAAATATCATGATCTCTTTAACCCCTCAAAAGTTGTAGTAAGTATAATTATAATTAAGTTTTTATTTTAATTAATGATTTTTTTGAATGATCTAATCATCATTCTAATATATGTAATGATTTATGTTAGATTGTGCATTCATCGCTAGTTCCAATCAATTGAGAGTTGAAGATGCCATTTTTTCTTACTTTACGGTCTGTGTAAACTTTATCGGACCTGAAGGTCATTTAGAAAATACAAATGGAATTGTTTGGAGCAATAACCATTACAAGAAAAATAATTTTGGAGGGTGGGCTTGTTGTTATTGATAGTCTTAGCGGTGAAGAAGCTGTTGGTGGAATTGGTGGTGCTATTGTTGGTGCTAATGATGATCCTCTTACAGTATTTAAATCAAACCATTATGAGTATGATCATAATGGTTATACTAATTTTGCCTCTCTTACGAAATGTTTTGTATGCAAATATTAAGACTGGAAGGAGGAATATGATGTAGTGATTAGTGCTATTAATGCATTAACTGCTTCTGTAAAGGAATTGACATTTAGGACTGTCATTGCATCAAAGTGGATTTTATATCCATCTACTTTACTAGAAATTAAGGCTAATAAGAGAAAGAAAGTGATTTCCAAGGCATTATCAAGCATCTAAAAAAGCAAAATTACAACTCCTTTGTCCATGTGTTGTATTGAGCAATGTACAATGGCCAAAGAAAAGCAGCACGACCTGGAGAAAGTGAATATATATGTCTGTTCCAACTAACAAACAAACAGATACCTGTTTCAACAAATGATGCATCTGGTAAAAATTATCAAATAGATATATACATCTGTTGCAACAGTTGACTAACTTGTTGCATCAGATAAAGTATCTATGGCAACATATGTCTTATCTATTTTAGCAAATCAAACAGCTCTTCTTACCGCTTTTATTTGTACCAATAGATGACCTATCTGCTGCAACAGATTCTTCATCCATTGAAAATTATCACAAAGGTCTTCCTAATATAGAATTTTATCCCAACAGTTGATTCATCTGTTGCAACAAAAATATATTTTGTTTGGGATGATTTAAAATAGGAGGATGACCTATTTGATTTTGCTAGAATAGATAAGTTATCCTTTTTTTTAAATTATATTTTCGTGATTAGCATTGACCAATTGTGGCATTCCAAGTGGATGTAGAAGCTACTGCTGAACATCTTTGACAATATGCTACTCTTTTTATGGAAATATAGAGAACATAAAGCGGAGAAATCGTACGTAAGAAACTATAAAGATCCGCGACGAACAAAGCCAAATTTCAAATAACCGAATGAAGAACAACTTGTCCATATTGAGTAGATCTTTATAGCTTGAGCCTGTCAAAGTAATAACCTCACCCCTCCATAGGAATTCTTGACTTCAATACTTAAATTGTAGATGTATTTGTTGAGACCTGTACCTAAAATAATTTTTTTACATGTCATTTATTTGTTGATTTATTTCATCTAATTTCAGAAGTCTTCGATTTATTTTAATTTGTCTATGAATTTTATTTTTTTCTTAGATTTGAACTTATTATTTATAATGGAATACAAGATTTAAATATTGCAACAAATAATATATCTATTGCAACAGATGACACATCAGTTGGATTAAAAATAATAGATTTAGACATTTGTTGCAACAGGTAGGTAAACTGTAGAAAATTATCAAACATGTCTTCCCACTGTCACAACAGATAGACATAAATAGAAATATCGATACAATACAACAGATGACCAACCTATTATAATAGATAAACTATATGTCAGAATAGGTAGAATATCGGTTACAATAGATGGACAATCTATTGCATAATAAAAATTCAACTTTCATTAGACATAAAAAATTTTCACTACAAGTAAAAAAGTGAAAGTGTGACTTGAAATAAAAAAGGTGGAACCCATCGACATTGTTCAGTTTAAACAACTTAAAAGAAAATAGGCATCAAGTAGATAGTGTTCTTTTTAAACATGTAAAAAAAATAGGCATCAAATGTGTCAGTTTGTCACTTTTTTCCCTGTTGGGTGTTCGCGTGTAATTCACACAACCAAGACTCATTGAACCCCAATTTTTGCTGACTTTGCGTCTGATTTGGCCCCGAACGGTTATTTTTCTTCTATTGTGTTATATATTCATCATCTTCCTAAAATTTAACCCTATATTCCCAAATCTTCTTTTTCTTCATCTTTTTTTCTCTATCCAAATTCTTCAAATTATTTGTATTTTTTCTGCATATTTTTTTTATTTTTTCCAACTGAGCCTGACAATGTCGAGCTCTTCTTCCACTATTTTTTTGTGACAAAGATCTTCGATATTGTAAGTGTTGTCATGAATATCTATTGAATACTTCTTGGACTCAATAAAATCCAGGTCGTAGGTTTTTTTACATGTAAGATTTCAAAGGTAATATTTTTTTATTTAATAGTTGATTAATTATTGACTTATAATTATTTCATAATTGTGGTCTTGTTTTTTTTTTTTTATAGAAGTTGGGTGGATGTGAATACTTTGATTGGTATGAAGAACGACACCCTTCACAAGAAAATTGTGTAATCTGGGGTTTGTTGAAGAATGTCAAGGCTTTTTAAGAGAAACAAAATTGGTCAAAAAGATACTACATTGTTCGCGTTATTGCTACTGATTTGGTGATGTTGGGCACATGGATATTTAAGGCTAATTGATGAATTTATCATGGTGGTGTATGTGTATTTTCTACTGGTTTGGTGTCGTTGAGCACATGAATATTCAAGAGTAATTGTTGGAAAATATCAAACAGATTTAGACATATGTTGAAACATGTACGCCATATGTTGGAAGTTAATACTATTTCAACAACTAAGACAATATTTGCATAATGCAACAGAGAATCAAAATATTGTAATAGATAAACTATCTATCAGAATAGATAGAATACATTTTACAACAGATGGACAATTGGTTGCATTGTCAAAAATTCAACTATCGTCAGACAAAAAAATTGCCCCTACATATATGTATGTATGTATGTAATGTAATGTTTGTAAAGTGAAGTGACTTGAAATAAAAAAATTGTTATTTCATAGGCTCTTCTTTATACACAGGCTCCAAGCATCCTGTTAGTACTCCATAAGCTCAGACCTCTTACATGTTTTCTACAGCGTTATTGGACATAAAGGTCATCGGCTCGGCCATTTCTATGTCGGTTAAAAAACATTCGATGTGTACGAGAGTGTGAAACCCGCACGTGGTAGTGGTTTTATTTTTTGAAGGTCCATGTCCTTGTTTTGACCTTCAAAATCCCATGGCTTCTTCATTATCACTTTCATTAGCAAATGATCCATCAGTTTACTCTGCCTCAACAAGATGGGGAACAACTCCAACAGTGGCTGCATGTAGGTAAAATATTGACCTTGTCCAAGGCAGGTAAGACGCAGTCAATAACCTTGATCTGTCCCTCCTCTAGAAGTATCTCATCAGCCCAATAATGTATGCCATCCACAATCATGACTCTAAGAATTCTCTTTGCCTCGGTCCAGCTCTTATCGTATAGATTTGGCCTCTCACCTCTAACATATTTTATCATTTCTTCATCCCATTGGAACCCAAAAAGTAACAAATTTTAATGCCCCAAAATTTCATCCCGAGACGCCACACGGTGCTTAGGGATACATGTATTCCCAAGCTAACCCTTAGAGCCAGACACTACCTTAAGGAATTCAATTCAAAAATAGTCATGCACTACAAAGAGATATACCACATTGGGTTCAAGAGAAATACTGGAGAATACTAGACTGTACATCTAAAATATATTGAATGTCTGTACATACTAACCCTCTAGTCTGACAAAGGCTCTATACATCAAAATTAAGCATCCATTGGGACAAACCACCAACAGACTCAAATAGTACTGAAAGCCATAACAATAAAATGATATCACCAAAAATATAGACACGGTCCTCAAACCATGAGGACTCAACACTGAGGGAACGTAGTTGAGGCACTTGAACATTGCTAACACGGCTGCGGCTAAGTACCTGAACCTACATTATGAGAAAATGTAGCCCATAGAAAAATATGTGGGTCAGCACTTTAGAATGTACTGAGTATGTAGGAGTGCATGCAACAATGCAAATATCATCATCAATTTCATAAAAATATGCATATGTACAATGATAGCTCACTTGGCTTGAGTTAGATTGAAACATACTTTTCATGATCTCATAGTAAATAAATCATATGATAAAAACCTCATAAATCATCATAAATAACTCAACTCTTCAACTCAAGACTCGGAGTGACTCGGTAATTCAAGAAACTCAACTCTTATGGATATGGGAGGTTCTTATAACCAACATAAACCATGTAAGCTATATAGAATCCAACAATTTTTCCCTCTTAAGAAGAGAACCCCACATTGGCGGGAGCATCGTACTCTTGCCAGGGAGTATAACATAAATTTAGTGATCACAATCTCATACTCGGCCTCTGGCCCACAATTATCAATATCCATCCTATGGTGGCACGTAGTTTCGGGAAAAATACCACATTTCCCACTCGGTGCTAAATACTACTCCTAAACATAAGCTCAGAATGCATTAGAAAATCCACTACAAATATCACAAGGGTTTATCATGAAGATCAAATCAAATCTCTTTCTCATTTATCAAATCATAATCAATTTGTGGAATCCTAACTCAACTAAAATCAAATCAATCTTTCTCAATATCAAAATGTATCAATTCATTAAATCAGGGCAACATCAATAACTTTGAAGAAATATCAAGACTCATTGTAACAACTCAATCTCATAAATCAATATACTCAATAATCCAATTTGTCATAAGGAAGCTTAAAGCTTGACACATATCTTGAAAGCACTTGAAATATCAACTCATGGTAGAAATATGAAATTCATAATATTAAATATTAAGTCATAACTTGGGAATAGTAAAATAATCATGTATAACAAAGCTTGAACAATTTATATTCTCATAATCTCATGATGAAGTAATTTGGGTATAAAATCACTTGAAAAATCATATAAATCCATGATAGAAATCAAAGCTTTGGACACAAGAACGAAAAGATTGTTCTTGTTCAAAACCCTACATACCTTAATCTTTGAAATTGGATGAATTCTAGTGCTTGAGACTCTATCCGCACTTGTAATAAATGATTCTCAAAGCCCACACTATGAGAAACTTGATTCTTGAAGAAATGTTTAAGATTTATGGATGATTTTTGGAAGATTAATGTCCTTAAATAAAACCCTTAGATATATTTCTTAAGAGAATTGGAAGAGAGAATGAAGAAATTAGGGTTTAGATGGGAATTCTCATATATATAGGGGCCTCCAAAAGATGGGAAAATACCAAAATATCCTTGCAAAAATGTCCTTTAATTGCTGAAAAAAAATAGCTGACGACATTCGTGACAAGTCATCACAAAATGTCATCACAAAAGGGTGGATTTTATGATTTTCTGCATAAGGCTGACGACATTAGTGATAAGTCTTCACACTTGTGACAAATTATCACAAAATGTCATCACTGGGGGTGGAAATATGCCTAAGGCTAACAACATTGGTGCTAAGTTGTCATACTTGTGACAGCTTATCACAAAATGTTGTAGCTCAGTTTTCTAGCTTGACATGCTAGAGTAAAATGGGCATAACTCTTGGCTACAATACTGGATTTGGGTCAAATTGGTATCGTTGGAAATCTAATTCAATTATATATGTTTTGGTAGGTCATGAGCTCAATAATTAGTAGTATAACAAGAGATATGCTCATTTGAAGTTGAATATGGCAATATCCTTCCTAAGAATTCAATTGGTAAGGAATGTTTTGATTCACCTAATAACTAGGACATCTTTGAGGCCCTAATACATATCACCCTTGATCATAAAACAACCAAATCACTATAATTTACTTCTCATAAGTTTGAGTCATGGTTGCACTATTGGTTAGAGTCTCGGGGTATTACATAAATTAAATCCCTCGCCATAGGGAGTTGATTCTAGGTTTCTTAGGTAATTGTACCTATCCTTGAGATGGTTGAAGAGGTTGAGGTCCATTATATTATCAGCAACATCATAATCTTCCGGGTAGGCTAATTGTTTGCCTCTCATGAGGCAGAGAAATTCTTCAACATACTGTGATATAAGAAGTAAATTTTTAAATAGGTTAGTAATTATAAAGAAGGAAAACATACTGAAAGATACAATGGATGGTCCATATATTATAGAGGGATCTTTAAATCTATTCACAGATTACCCATCTAAAACAACTTATGCAAGACATGGGTAATATGTTGCAACAGAACCACCACAAGTTGCACTAGAATACACATATGTTGCAACAGATGACAAGTAGATTATAAGGCTAGGTTAGGAAAGGTAAACATACCCTGTCCACATACTACATACACACATCTGAAGTCTTCATCAGAAAAGGTATGGATGAGGTAATCTTTTGTTCCTTGCTTGGCCCATCGAAGATCCCTCTTCTCTTTGGCACTATGTTCCTCGTATATGTCCACCTTCTTGAATGGCCCCTGAACTTCAACAACTTTTGGAGAGAGAGGAGTCATTATTTTTTAATTTCTGACTATAGAGTACATCGCTAATTGCTTTCTTCTTCCTCCTAACCGCCCCTGTAGGAGTGTATAGATCCATCACCTTTTTGGATGGTATAACACCCCTCATGGATTTAAATTCCACGATAGCATTAGCGATAGGATCTATCTTTTAAAAGAGTTTGTCTAGGCTGTCCTTGCACTCTTCATATTTACAACGAGAACACAAAGGTGAAGATGGGTGAGAGGGAGAGGTGTAAGGGTGAAAGTGACGTATGAAATAGGTATTTTCAAACATAGTTATTTTTTCTTGAGAATTAACATGCTCATCATCATGAGTGGTAGAAACATCAGTATGCCTGCCATCAATACCAACAAATCCATCTGAAAAAGGACCCGGATCTGCCTCAGTAAGTTGGTAATAAAGATCCTCAACATTAGCCCGACCTTGCCTAACTTCTCTTCTTATGGCTGTTGCTTCAGCTAATTTCTTCTTTTTTAACTCTATCATTGGGTCTGCTATAGTATCAATATGACCTAGAGTAATAAAAGAAGTCATCCCCAACTCCTACTCAGTAGGGACGATCCATGGATGCACAACCTATAAAAAGGCAGATACATTTAAATCATATATAATAATAATTTTCACAGTTAGGTTATATGTTAACACATATAACTTATGCAATAGATGATCTACATATCGCACAAGATTAACAATATATTGCATCAGATTATCCAT